>NW_024964245.1:0-1060 GCF_019238085.1 Lagopus leucura
CTGCTGCTCCTCAGGAGACAGAAGCAGTGCTCCCAGCAATAAGTGCTGTGGGACTGAAAGAGCAAGAGGAGGCAAGGCCTCTGATATGATATCTCATACAAATATGAGATTTACCAGCTGCTTTACTGACGGAGACCAGCTCAAGACGCCTGGGACAGATGGGCTTAAGGCTCTGGTGGCGCAAAAGCAAAGTTTATTGTTGTTACAGGGTTTTTATATCTTTTAGCTACAGGAGTATACAATACTTAAATCAGATAACATTCATGTAGCTGACAGCAATACGTCATTATTTAATTAGCTCTTTCGTAGATTATGGTCAGTACAGTGATCAAAAGGCGTTCTCTCCACAGAACATGTTCTGCTCTTGGTCATGGAACGAAGAAGCTGTAACTTACGCTTGCCAGTTTCACGTGGCAGTCCTTCCCTTTCAGGAGGGGCCGCGTGTTCCCTGTTTGACCCTTTCAGGCCAGTCAGGTCTGTTTTTCTTAACAGTCTTCCTCATTCCACCCTTTTCTACTTTATTAGACCAGGGGTGGTGGTGGTTTATTTTTTTTTGTGTTTTCCATTTCCAATTTTTTAAGATTTATACACAAATTTGGAATTTATTTGTTGTTATTTTCATCAAGCATAGACAAGCAAGAATTCCTATTATTATCATTATGGCAATGACTATCAGCCCATAAATTCCATTTCTAAATGATTTGAAGGATGGAAATGCAGATTTTAGAGCACTTATAAATGTAGTAGTTTGAGTTGCTACTGAAAGATCTATATGGTGCGATTGCATCATGTGGTGAATGTGCTGTCTCAGTTCCCTAAGATCTAATGATGTGTTTGCATTATTCCATATGCCTTGAAGATGATTTTGTATTTTGTTCCAAGAGAATTTGGTATTATTGTATTCAGCAGGAGTCACACAGATAGCTCGGTATTCTGCATGACACAAGAGAGATTCACGAGTAGCTATAATTTGTAACTGTCTTCCCAGGATGTCTACTGTATCCTTAAGGAATTGAGACGCAGTTCAATCTTTTCATCCCATGTAGCTTGATTTTGTAAC
>NW_024964246.1:0-1971 GCF_019238085.1 Lagopus leucura
TTTGTCCCCCCCCCATATCCTACATAGGGGTTCTCCTCGCACGGCAGCCCGTTCAGCTCGAAGATGTGCAGCAGGTCGTAGAACTGCCCATGGGTGTCACCACACACCGTCACCATCTCTGTCTGTAGGGGACAACGGGGGGGGGGGACCCCAAATGAGGACCCCAGACCCCAAATGGGGACCCCAGACCCCAAATGAGGACCCCAGACCCCAAATAAGGACCCCAGACCCCACATGGGGGACTGAGACCCCAAAGGAGGGACTGAGACCCCAAATGGGGACCCCAGACCCTAAATGGGGACCACTGACCCCAAAGGAGGGACTGAGATCCCAAATGAGGACCACAGACCCCAAATGAGGACCACAGACCCCAAATAAGGACTCCAGACCCCACATGGGGGACTGAGACCCCAAAGGAGGACCCCAAATGGGGACCCCAGACCCCACATGGGGGACTGAGACCCCAAATGGGGACCACAGACCCCAAATGAGGACCCTGACCCCAAATAAGGGCTGAGACCCCAAATGAGGACCACAGACCCCAAAGGAGGGACTGAGATCCCAAATGAGGACCACAGACCCCAAATGGGGACCCCAGACCCTAAATGGGGGACTGAGACCCCAAAGGAGGGACTGAGATCCCAAATGAGGACCCCAAATGGGGACCCCAGACCCTAAATGGGGACCCCAGACCCCAAAGGAGGGACTGAGACCCCAAATGGGGGACTGAGACCCCAAAGGAGGGACTGAGATCCCAAATGGGGACCACAGACCCCAAATGAGGACCCCAGACCCCACATGGGGGACTGAGACCCCAAAGGAGGGACTGAGATCCCAAATGGGGGACTGAGACCCCAAAGGAGGGACTGAGATCCCAAATGGGGACCCCAGACCCTAAATGGGGACCCCAGACCCCAAAGGAGGGACTGAGATCCCAAATGAGGACCACAGACCCCAAATAAGGACTCCAGACCCCACATGGGGGACTGAGACCCCAAAGGAGGGACTGAGACCCCAAAGGAGGACCCCAAATGGGGACCCCAGACCCTAAATGGGGACCCCAGACCCCAAAGGAGGGACTGAGACCCCAAATGAGGACCCTGACCCCAAATAAGGGCTGAGACCCCAAATGAGGACCACAGACCCCAAAGGAGGGACTGAGATCCCAAATGAGGACCACAGACCCCAAATGGGGACCCCAGACCCCAAATGGGGGACTGAGACCCCAAAGGAGGGACTGAGACCCCATTAGGATCTCTAGGGTGGACCCCAAGACCCCAAGACCCCAAATGAGGACCCCAGACCCTAAATGGGGACCTCTGACCCCAAATAAGGACCCCAGACCCCACATGGGGGACTGAGACCCCAAAGGAGGGACTGAGATCCCAAATGGGGACCACAAACCCCAAATGAGGACCCCAGACCCCAAATGGGGGACTGAGACCCCAAAGGAGGAACTGAGATCCCAAATGGGGACCACAAACCCCAAATGAGGACCCCAGACCCCAAATGGGGACCCCAGACCCCAAAGGAGGGACTGAGACCCCAAATGGGGACCACAGACCCCAAATAAGGACCCCAGACCCCACATGGGGGACTGAGATCCCAAATGGGGACCCCAGACCCTAAATGGGGACCCCAGACCCCAAAGGAGGGACTGAGACCCCAAATGAGGACCACAGACCCAAATAAGGACTCCAGACCCCACATGGGGGACTGAGACCCCAAAGGAGGGACTGAGACCCCAAAGGAGGACCCCAAATGGGGACCCCAGACCCCAAAGGAGGGACTGAGATCCCAAATGGGGACCCCAGACCCTAAATGGGGACCCCAGACCCCAAAGGAGGGACTGAGATCCCAAATGAGGACCACAGACCCCAAATAAGGACTCCAGACCCCACATGGGGGACTGAGACCCCAAAGGAGGGACTGAGACCCCAAAGGAGGACCCCAAATGGGGACCCCAGACCC
>NW_024964247.1:0-3069 GCF_019238085.1 Lagopus leucura
ACCCATGGGGACCCCAAGGGTTGATTTGGGGAACACAGAACCCAAAGGTGAGATCGGAAGGACCAAATTTGGGGCCCCAAAGCCCAAATGGAGACCCCAAAAAGCTCATTAGTGACCCCAAAACCCATCGGGGGTCTTCAGGATCCATTGTAGGGTTCTGAAGGCCGACTTTGGGACCCCAAAGCTCAGATTTAAGACCCCCCCACCCAACTTTGAGCTCAGAAAGACCAAATTTGGGACCCCAAAGCCCAACTTTGAGACCCCAAATGAGTTTGGGATCCATTTTGGGGCCCTGGAGACCCATTCTGAGACCCCAAAAGTTGATTTTAGGACCCCAAAGACCCTTTTGGTGACCCCAAAACTCATTGGGGGTCTTCAGGATCCATTGTAGGGTTCTGAAGGCCGACTTTGGGACCCCAAAAGCTCAGATTTAAGACCCCCCACCCCAACTTTGAGCTCAGAAAGACCAAATTTGGGGCTGAAAGACCAAATTTGGGACCCCAAAGACTCATTTTGGGACCCCAAAGCTGAACTTTGAGCTCAGAACCCCCAACTTTGCCCCCTAAAAGACCAAATTTGGGACCCCAATGCTCACATTTGAGTCCCTTAACCCCAACTTTGAGCTCAGAACCCCCAATTTTGCCCCCAAAAGACCAAATTTGGGACCCCAAAGTCTGATTTTGGGACCCCAAAGCTGACCTTTGAGCTCAGAAAACCCAATTTTGGGGCTGAAAGACCAAATTTGGGACCCCAAAGCCCAGATGTGAGTCCCCCAACCCCAACTTTGAGCTCAGAAAACCCAATTTCGACCCCAAAAGACCAAATTTGGGCCCCCAAAGTCTGATTTTGGGACCCCAAAGCTGAACTTTGAGCTCAGAACCCCCAACTTTGCCCCCTAAAAGACCAAATTTGGGACCCCAAAGTCTGATTTTGGGACCCCAAAGCTGAACTTTGAGCTCAGAACCCCCAACTTTGCCCCCTAAAAGACCAAATTTGGGACCCCAAAGCTCACATTTGAATCCCCCAACCCCAACGTTGAGCCCAGAACCCCCAATTTTGGGGCTGAAAGACCAAATTTGGGACCCTAAAGTCTGATGTTGGGACCCCAAAGCTGAACTTTGAGCTCAGAAAACCCATTTTTGACCCCAAAAGACCAAATTTGGGACCCCAAGACTCATTTTGGGACCCCAAAGCTCAGATTTGAGTCCCCCCACCCCAACTTTGAGCCCAGGACCCCCATTTTTGCCCCCCAAAAGACCAATTTTGGGACCCCAAAGATCCCGGACCCCAGAGGGGCTCAGCGGCTGCGTCCTTTGTGGCAGCCACGGCGATTCGGCCCCGGGATTCGGGATGCAGGGTACCAACTCGGGAGCCATGGGAGGGGTGGGAGCGGAGGGGCGGATTTGGGGGGGCTCGGGGGGGGGGATTTTGGGGTGAAAAGCGTGGATTTTGGGGCTCAGAGGAAGGCGTCGCACCACTCGCGCAGGCAGCCGGAGCAATCGCGGCTCTGCTTGGCGTTGGCCCCGCAGGCGTCGCGCAGCCATTCCCGAAACAGCTCCTCGTCCTTCTTCAGCACCAGGAATTGCCCCAGCACCACGTAGGCCTGGAGGGGGGGGGGGACAGAAACAGGTCCCCAAAATGGCCCCAAGGTGGCGGCCCCAAAGCGGCCCCATAGGCGGCCATAAAATGGCCCCAAAGTGGCCCTGAGTTGCTCACAAAATGGCCCCAAAGTGGCCCCAAAATGGCCCCATGGAGTCACCGAGGTGGCCCCCAAAATGTCCCCAAAATGTCCCCAAGGTGGCGGCCCTCAAGCGGCCCCAAAGTGGCCCCATAGGCGGCCGGAAAATGGCCCCAAAGTGGCCCCGAGTTGCTCACAAAATGTCCCCTCAAAGTGGCCCTAAAATGTCCCCAAAGTGGCCCCAAAATGGCCCCCAAATGTCCCCAAGGTGGCGGCCCTCAAGCGGCCCCAAAGTGTCCCCATAGGTGGCTGTAAAATGGCCCCAAAGTGGCTCCAAAGTGGCCCCGAGTTGCTCACAAAATGGCCCCAAAGTGGCCCCCAAATGTCCCCAAAATGTCCCCAAGGTGGCGGCCCTCAAGAATCCCCAAAGCGGCCCCGTAGGCGGCCATAAAATGGCCCCAAAGTGGCCCCAAAATGGCCCCATGGAGTCACCGAGGTGGCCCCCAAAATGGCCCCAAAATGTCCCCAAGGTGGCGGCCCTCAAGCGTCCCCAAAGCGGCCCCATAGGTGGCCGTAAAATGGCCCCAAAGTGGCTCCAAAATGGCCCCGAGTTGCTCACAAAATGGCCCCAAAGTGGCCCCAAAATGTCCCCATGGAGTCACCGAGGTGGCCCCCCAAAGTAGCCCCAAAATGGCCCCCAAAAGTCCCCCCAAAGTGGCCCTGAAGCGTCCCCAAAGTGTCCCCATAGGCGGCCATAAAATGGCCCCAAAGTGGCCCTGAGTTGCTCACAAAATGTCCCCTCAAAGTGGCCCCAAAATGTCCCCATGGAGACACCGAGGTGGCCCCCAAAATGTCCCCAAGGTGGCGGCCCTCAAGCGTCCCCAAAGCGGCCCCATAGGTGGCCGTAAAATGGCCCCAAAGTGGCTCCAAAGTGGCCCCGAGTTGCTCACAAAATGTCCCCAAATTGGCTCCAAGGTGGCCCTAAAACGTCCCCATAGCATCCCCATAGGTGGCCACAAAATGACTCTGAAGTGGCCCCCAAATGTCCCCCAACGGGCTCCAAGTTGGTCCCAAGATGTCACCATGGAGTCACTGAGGTGGCCCCAAAGTGGGCCCCAAAATGGCCCCCAAATGTCCCCCCAAAGTGGCCCTCAAGCGTCCCCAAAGCGTCCCCTGCAGCAGCCATGAAATGGCCCCAAAGTGGCCCCAAAGTGGCCCTAAAGCGTCCCCAAAGCGGCCCCTGCGGCTGCTGTAAAATGGCCCCAAAGTGGCCCCGAGTTGCCAACAAAATGGCCCCAAATTGGCTCCAAGTTGGTCCCAAAATGTCCCCATGGAGTCACCGAGGTGGCCCCCAAGGTGGCCCTAAAATGTCCTCAAAGTCCCCGTCCCCC
>NW_024964248.1:0-9826 GCF_019238085.1 Lagopus leucura
AAGAGATTTTAATGTGATCTTTGAATGATATCCTATGCCTCCCTGGGGCACAGGCAACTCCCCACCTTTGATTTTTGTGGACAAAGTTTCACTTTTGAGCTTACAGTACTGTTTGATAGAGAACTTTGTTAACATTCATGATTAATGATGAGTTATATATCCACAATGTCGTATCCCTGATGAGAGATTCTCTGGGAAGGTTACTTTGAAGGGGCACGCGACAGTGATAAACGAGGGCAACATCCATTGGAACATTCACACTCATCCCATAAGCACGTAGGACAGAGTGGACTGAAGTCTGAATCACCTTTCTTGGATCAACTATCATTTTCTTAGGATTGATTACCTCTTTCCTGTCAGGCTCTCTGTGAACATGCTGTAGTATGTTAATACCTGGCACAGTGTTCCAAGATGAAATGTTGAACATGGGAGTGGTAATTGTTTCTGGAAAGATATGGTTCTCAAAGAGAAAAACACCAGTTCCTGGATTTTGCTCCTGAAGACTGCTCATCATTGTTTTCCAGTCTGAGTGCTTAAGGGGAAGAATTATTTCATCAGCATCATTAAGAACCACAAACCTGCTCCTCTGCATGTTGCGGTATATACAGTCATTTAGAGCTGTGATTTGTCCATAGTAGCCAATGTGTGTTTCATCTTGCATGAAGCGCCATTTAGGAGAAACCTTGAGATATGAGTTTATTGGCCACGGAATTACCTCTACTGTTCCTTCTTCCAAATAAAACTTCAGGACTTTCTCCATCATCTGGCTGCAGTTGTTCTTGTAGATCACCACTTTCTGTGCCCCAAGAATCTTGTACATTTCCATACTCTGTATAAACTGTAAGACATTGTTGTAATTTCCAAACATGGCAGAGATGCATACTGTAAAGTCAGCAGAGAAGGGCTCTGCTTTGCGGTTTTTTATTTCAAACCTCGATAGCTGGTCAATATCTCCATGTGGAGACTGATGAATTGATACGTGTGTTGGATCACAGTTTCCAGGTTCCAAGCAAACTATATCTGCAGCACCATAGGGGAATCCAAATCTGTCCGAGTGAACATCTATTTCTGCCTTTGATATGTATATCTTTCCAAGGGGCTGACAACAAAACCAGCAGTATAGTTCTTTGACATCTTCATGGTGAACAATCCCAATCACACGTGTGACTTTGCCTTCTCTATCATCAAAGTATGGGGAGATGATAAAAGTTCTGTTATCCTTTAAGGGTGTTATTGTGCTATTTGCAGTTTCCCCTCTACACCTACTACCTTCTTGTACTATTTTTGGCAGGTGAATAAGTCTCTGTAATCTAAGATAAGAAAACGTGACCATTGATGTTAGTGTTATAATGCACACAGCACCAGCGAAGTAGGATTTTTTTCTGCCACACAACATTTTGAATGTATCTAAATATGGATGCAAATGTCTTTGTCCTTGCAGTTTGCGCTGCTGCATCTGTAGGAAAGAACATGTTAAATAAGAGATATTACAGACTTGAAAAAAAGCTATGGGAAACATCTCTGTCACTTCAAAGTGACTTAATCAAAGATCCAGCTACTGTGCTTTCATGAAAAAATAATAATGATGTACATAGTGTTTGTAATGGGATGGATGACACTGTCTGCGACACTGAATATGCCAGATGCGTGTAATAATTTCTGCAACTTGAAGGTTCTTTAAGTACTGTAAGAGAATATTACAGAGATTGATATAAAATAGAATAAGAATACATATATATATGTTTTATAACAAATATTTTAGGACATTCAATCAAATAATCAGGGAGCAATTTTTAAACCAAAATTAATAACATTTTTTTCAAATAGAGTTTATGTAAATTATATACAAACAAAAGTGAACCAGACTTACCTACAAACGTGGGGCAGACAAATAAATGGAATGCATGCAGAATTAGTTCATCAGCTCTTGGACTTCCACTGCTATGGGAACAGAGGCATTTCTGAGCACCTATAAGGCCAAAGTTCTTGGCAGCACTCATTTGTTAACAGCTGTTAACATCTGACAGGTAGCCCATAGCACTATCAACTAGTTATTTCTGCCAAAGAAGCTGAAACAAAAGTTTCCTATACAAATTCATCATTAGTAATTCAGATGTGATCCATAAAAGTTAAGGTGGCAGCAGTCTCTTTAAAGACCTGCATGTACCACAATGATTCTTGGAAGAAGCATGCCCCATATTAATTCAAATTGAAGTTAGATCAGAAAACAGGTGGAAGAAAGTTATCCCTGACTTCCAGCAGGAAGATTAGGGTAAATTACGAAGATGGAATAAATTGATTCTGTTGCACAAGATGAAGAGAATGTTTCTAACGGGCATGAAAAAGAAACAGCTGCTGAGAAAAACAAACAACAAAATGCACCATTAAAAGACCTAGATTTCCATGGGGAAAAAAAAGTAGCATTGCCACAGGTATAGTAGATTTTGGAAGATTCTCTTATTTTTTTTTTTTAATCCCTCCTCCATTCTTTTCCAAGGCATCATAATAAAAACCACTTACATTTTTTGCACTCCTGTATTTTCTGACTGTATGTATGTTAGATCTCTAACAGTGCTTTTTTTTCCAAAGCACATTGCTCAGGCAATTGTAAAATAATAATTAAACCTAATAATTCATATCTTTTTTTTCCCCCCCACATTCCACACATCGCCTAATGCTGTTTTGAGAGCATCTATCTCAATACTGCTTTGTAATGGAACAGAATACTAACACATTTAAAGAAAAGTAAGAAAAAGAACAATAAAGTACCTAAACACCTTAATCCATAGTTTTGATTAAGTTATCATACTAAGCAGCTTCACACCTTTGGAAGTGCCTGCAATCACTGGCAACTTAACTGTTTGGCTTGAAAAAAAAAATCTCATAGAGTCTGGTTTCCTGCTTCAGTAGTTTTCAACCAGAAAAAAAAAAAAAAATAATAATCTCACTTCTAAATATTGCAACCTAGATTCTGAATTTCCTAAATAGGAAAACAATATTTGACCAAGTCTTTAGAATGATGTGAAATATTTGCCCAGTTGTTCTTTCCTCAAAAATCAAAGCAAAGAGAACTATGCTTACAATGTAACACTTAAAAAGCCTCATTTGCCAAGGATGATATTATTTCTAGCATCCTTTAATATATTCAGAGAAAGTTCAGATAAGAACTGTCAGAAGCATCAGAAATCATACTTAACATTTAACATTTTTCTTGACTATGTCATTACTTAACATACTGATCAGTCTTACATGCTAATTAGTTTTTACTAAATAAATATCACAACATATCACCAATAAAAATACACAACTAATTTATTACCTGTTATTTCTCTTGCATTTGGTGGCTATAAATAATGAACAACAGAAAGGCATCTTTTCAACTGTGCTTCAAAAAGTGAACATGTGAAAGAGAAAGCATCTTTTAAAGCAGACAGACAAGGTTTTTTTTTTTTTTTTCCTCTAAGATAAAGAGCAAGAATTGTTCAAAATAGTACAATATTGAGGGAAAAACAATCCTAGTACAATACCTAAGACACTTGCCAGTACCTTCTATTTCAAATGGTTGGTGTTCTGTAATGTGCGTAATAGTAACCACACCTACCTGAGAAACAAGTTTTACTTCTCTTACGCAAAGAACACAGCTGCCTCCCAAGAATTTCATTTACATTACAAACTTGAATATGGAGTTGTTCAAGCAAATCAAACTAGGCACTTGGGTGGGGTATTTTAGTGCTACTTCGGTAAGTTTTCTTCTGGAAATTTAATCCTGCAGTTCACATGCATATTTGAAAATAACTTTTTAAATATATGTTTGTGCTTTTTTGTTTGTTTGTTTTCAGTAATGCACGTTTCTCTTTCTGTAACATTCTATCAGCTCAATTGAGGTAGGTAATTACATGTTCTGATGAGGAAGTGTGAGAGACATCTCAAAACAACAACAGATTCCAAAAGCAAAGACAAAGAACTGAACAAAGAACTCAAGACACCCCAGAAAACTGAATGCTGAAGAAAATAAATACCTAGCTATTTTGTAAATGACATTAATGGTCCTCCTGACACGCGATTCATGAATTTGCGTCTCCTGAAATTAACAGCAGAGAAATCTAGTCAGGAAATATATAATGTCAGATTAACAAGGAACAGTACATTTATACTTCCTCAGTATAGAGAGTACTTGGTACCTCAAAACCTCAAAAATATGCTGCCAGCATATTTGAAAGACTTTATTTTGTTTTAATAATTCATTCAGGCTTAGTGCTTTAATTCCAGTTACAATTCAAATATAATACGATTCAGATTTGCTTTAATACTAAATCAATCTAATGATATCATTATAACTGCTTTGCAACAGTTAGTTCTTCTTCAGTATTGCTACTAAGAGTAAAAAGCCTTTCTTCCTCCCTCCTGCATTAATGGACTGCAGTCATATCTCCTTTCAGTCTTCATTTTTATTACTTTTTCATCAAGCAATACAGGATGTTCCAATATCTTACAAGAAACACTCCTGACCAATTGCTTTTGTGCAAATGGCCAAGTTTCAGTTAGTCTCTAGCACAGGTGATCAGAAATATTTGCAAGTGACAGTGAAAAAACTTTACAGTTACTGGAAATGTTCTTTTTAAATATATGCTAAGATTTATACTTTTTGCATATGCATAACATTGGTCAGATGCATTTGAGCTTGTCCTTTGTTGCAAGCTCATAATAAAGATTTCTTGTCAATTGAGTTAATGCTTTTTGTTTGTTTGTTTTTGTTTTTTTTCTGTTTTTGTTTTTTGCAGTCCTTCTAAAAATTTCTAAAGCCCTGTATGTGGCTTTAGAATTCCCATACATCTCAATCTTTTTTTTTTTTTCCTTTCATAAACAAATGAATTACTCATATGCTTTCTATCACATGCTGTACCACTACTATCACAACACACTTATTAAACATCTGTCATTGGTCCTTCACTATCTCATCTTAAAATTTTGGGATGGGAATTATTCAGCATTGGCCTTCAAATGGAGTGCTGTTTTTACCTTTGCAGTACAACTTCTATTTTCAGATCTACTCTTCCATCATCTTTCGTATACATCCCACAATTAACAAGCAAAGCAAAGTGCTAATTTAGTTCAAGAGCCATTCATTCACAGGTCATTATTCATTTTTCTCCACATCTCCTTGGCACTGTATCTTTCCATTGTAGTTTGTTCAGTACAGTGTTGAGACAGCTGAAGACAGTTTATGCTGCTCATCTCAGTATTTTCACAACGTCTACATTGTCTATATATATATACATATATATATATATATATATATATGCACACACACTAATATATACATGCTATATACATGTTTATATATATATTCTAATAAATTTCACCTTATTCCTCTACCTTCCAGCCTTAGGGTGGGTCAGGGCAAAACAAATGCATTCCAAAGGGTCAGTTGATAGAGGTGATTACAAAACTTCAGACTCCAAAAAGTAGCAGTAGAATTAACAGAACAGCAACACTACACATTCTAACATTTGTGTATCTGGGATCTACCTAAAACAAGTCCACCATTAGTGAAAAGCCTTATTAATTTATTATTTGTCATAAATAGCATTCTCTCTTCTCTGCTTTATAGCTTTGCCAAAAGCAATGGCACAAAACACTGGTGTTTAAATTGAAATAAGTTTCAAAGATTGACAAACATCTTGAACAAGATTTTCATTTTTTTTTATTTTTTTATTTTTTTTATAACTATCTGATGATAGTTTAAATTCTTCTCTTTGAAATGCCAGTGTTCTCCCTCTTTTACATGAATCAAAGGCAGAAGCATAATTTTTGAAGGTTTAAATTATTTAATTACTGGTGTTTAATTGCTGGTAAAATATTGTTCTATAACAATTAAACCGGTTATTTCTTTCCTAAATACAAAGAAGCCAATATCATCTACTTAGTTTGCAACATGACCTTTCCCTAGCCACACCTTTCTTGGAACACACATAAACACTCTGCTGTAAAACAAAAAAAAACCACCAATTTCTCATTTTGTAAACAAATAGGCTTTGCAATCTTGGACAGAAACAGACCAGCAAAAGTTTCACAACAACATTTAATATTGTCACTTCAACTTATAATCTGTATCAGTATTGGCTGGGAGAGATTTAATTTTCTTCATTGTAGCAAATAAGATTTGTGACTGGAACAGTGTTGGTAACAAAATGTTTTAGTTACTCATGAACAGCGCTGACACAGAGATGAGGCCTTTCCTGATTCTCACCTTGGGCATCTGTGAGCAGTCAGTTGGAGGTGTACGAGAAATGTGGAGTAAAGACAGCTGGGATGGCTGCCCCAAAGCAGACCAGAGGGGAGAACACAGTTATAGCGTTTGTTTTCCCAAGTAACTGTTACTCATGATGAAGCCCTGCTTTCCTGCAAATGGCTAAACAGTAGCTTTATGATGGGAAGTAGCAAATGAATTCCTTATTGGTTATTCAGGAAGTTTTGCTTTATCCGTAACACTGCCTTTAACATGGCTAAGCCCATGTTTTCTCATTTTTACCTTTCCACTTCTGTATCCTCTGCCGGGGGAGGGTGGAGATGTGGTAACAGTGCATCTGCGGGGGGCTTTGCTGCCTATCAGGGTTAACCACAACACACTGAAACTGTTCTCTCAATAAGTTATGCATTCTCTAAATGTAAAATTACACTCCCACACTTGGAGTTTCTTCGAACAGAGATATATATATTAAAAATTTGTCTTTTATGATTATCAAATATTTAAAACATACCGTTCAGATGTTAGCAACAGTATCCCCAAAACAGGACTATCACCTTTCTTATTTGCTGTTTCTTTAACTAAAAAAATAGCCTTGCTCCTGGTAAACGAGCCCCTTTTCCAAGTGGTGCACATTATAGAATCCCGTATAGGAACCTAAAGACAGAAGCCCTTACTTACCGCGCGGCAGAACCAACTGACGAACGTCTCGGCAGCAGCGCACCCTTCTCCGCGCCCCACGTTCACCGCTCCGCGACTTCGCCTTTCCCACTGCAGCAGCGCTGCTGCCGTCGGAGCCTCGTGCGGATACGAGAGCAGAAGGGGAGCCCTCGCGCCCCTCCCGAGCTAACTCTGCATCACCAACAGCAGCAGCTACTCCGAGTACCTCTGTGCCGGCTCCGCTACGGCCTCCGCTGCCGCAGAGGGAGGAAAGTCGGGGCCGCCCGCTCCTGCCACCTGCCGCTGGGGAAGGCGGTGGCGGCCGTAGTTGGGATTCGAGTGCCTTGGGCAGCGCTACGGCCGCGGGACGCCCTGCGAGCGGCTGCGGAACCACGTGCTCCGCCCTGCGGGGCCCAGAAGGACCCGCGCTGCTCTCGCTCCTGCGCGCTCACCCCCGCCGGTCCGGGTGGAGCCGTTCTCCCGTACTCATGCACCCCTCGCCCGGGGCTGAGTCATAGCGTGACGGCGCGGCCTGGCGTAGCCCCCCGCGAGAGCCAGCCGGGCCGCGGCGAGGAACTCGCTTGCGCCTCTGGGACGCCGCAAAGCGAAGCGTCTTCGCTGCAGCCGCCCGCGCAGGTTCCCGATGCAGCCGTCGGGGAGATCCTAGGCAAGAGCGCGAGGCGGAGTGATGTCTCTCGTGTCTCGGCCCAAAACCGATCCGGAAGCAGAACGGGACCACCGAACTGCCGTACGGCAGAGCCCTTCGTGCAATGCACGAGCCCGCTCACATCGATCCAGCAGCCGTGCAAGGGGACATGCTCACTCATCAGCATACAGAGATTACGAGCAAATAGCACGCGAAGTACTGTAGAGATCACAGTGGAGCCAAGTTGTGTTGGAGAAAACTGCGGACTTCACCCCAGAGACAGTCAGATATGTAATTATCTTGTGTAAAATAGAGAAATATAAAAAACAACAACAAACAAACAAACAAAAAAACAAACTGCCAAAACAAACACTAATAAATTTTAAGTGAAGGGAAATTTGATTATTACATAATGATGAAGTCTAGTAATTTGCACCAGTAAATTACACAGCAGTTGCTAGCTGAATCATTCCTGTAGTAAAATTGTGCTGGTATTCTTACATTCATGCTGGATCTGCAACACTAACTTGTAATGTTGAGTTCCATACATTTTAGTTTTCTTCTTCTGGTAGACAGATTAACTTCATGATTGCATGTTACAGAGAACATAGCATTAAATGTCTCTTGCAAGAACTCTAAATTTCATTGCTGCACTTAAAACTCTTAACTTACTTAGTAAGTTTCACTTTCACAGCCAAAGATGTATATTACATCACCAAAATGATACATCCCTGTTGAGAATTATATTATGAATTTGATTTGTAAGCTTTTCTGCAATGTTATGTAACAATATCACTGGGCTCTTCCCAGCCACATGCAAACATCTCTAGAATACAGTGGATGGATCCTTCAATCACCCTTCTTGGATCAATTATAGTTTTTTTTTTTTTTTCAATTTTGAAAATTGCTCCCTTGGGCATCAAGCCAAGTGCTGTGGTTGACACAGATGGAATGGACACCATCCAGGACCTCAACAAACTTCAAAGGTGAGCCTGCGTGAACTTAATGAGGTTCAACGTAGCAAAGTGCAAACTTTCACACTTGGGTTGGAGTAGTCCCAGATATATATACAGACTGGGAGAAGAACTCCTTGAGGGTAGCCCTGCAGAGAAGGACTTTGGGATCCTGGTGGATGAAAAACTGATCATGAACCAGAGGTGTGCTCTTGCAGCACAGAAGGCCAATAGTATCCTGAGATCCTTCAGAAGAGGGGTGGCAGGCAGGGATGGGGAGGTGACTGTCCCTCTGTACTCTGCCCTCATGATGCTCCATCTGGAATACTGCAACCAGGTGTGGGGCCCTGTATGATCAATCAATATACTGACATTATAATTAAGAAACATACAAAAAAGTTAGGCTAAACAGGTGACCATGCTAAAGAAGAATGGATGGAAAGCTTACCCTTATCCTGGGCTCGCTGAGAAAACTCCAAAAGAAACAATCTCCAAAAGAGATCCTTCACCAGTGATAGTCAGCATTTAAATGGGATCTAGAAGAGGTGGAGCAAGGCTCCCCTTCTCATAGCACAGGTGAATTGCCTTCACCTGTGCTCCCACGGATGACTCATTGCTCACCTCAGGTGGTCAATCAGAGATTCAGGCCATGATTCAGTAGTTCCCATACAGGCCTCCAGTACAGGGAAGATGTGGAGCTGTTGGAGAGGGTCCAGAGGAGGGCCATGAAGATGACTGGAGGAATGGAGCACTTCCCATATGAAGACATACTGAGAGAGCTGGGCTCATTCAGCCTGGAGAAGGCTGCAAGGAGACATTGTTGCAGACTTCCAGTATTCAAAAGGGGATTATAAAAAATGAGGGGGGTCAAGTTTTTACTTGGGTAGATAGTGATAGGACAAGGGGGAATGCTTTTAAGCTCAAAGAGGAAAGTTATAGATTGGATGTAGGGGTAAGTTCTTTACCAAGAGAGTGGTGAGGTACTGGAACAGGCTGCCAAAAGAGGCTTTGGATGCTCAGTCCCTGGAAGTGTTCAAGACCAGGTTGGATGGGGCTCCAGGCAACCTGGTCTACTATCAGATATAGAAGTTGTTAGCACAGCCTGCGGCAGGAGGCTTGGAACTTGACCCTTGGAATCCCTTACAGCTGAACCCACTCTATGATTCTATGATCCTGATACCTTCCTACAATTCACAGACAGAATGCATGTACATTTGGTCTGTACATAAAGGGGTTATTCTTCCAAATCTCTGTACGATGAAATTCTCATGTGAAGAGATTTTAATGTGATCTTTGAATGATATCCTATGCCTCCCTGGG
>NW_024964249.1:0-401 GCF_019238085.1 Lagopus leucura
TTTTTGGTTTGATTTGGGGTCAATTTCTGATCGTTTTTACCCATTTTTGGTCTGATTTTGGGGTCTTTTTTGGGTCCATTTCTGCCCGTTTGGGATCTGATTTCACAGTCTGATTTTGGGTCCTTTTCGGCCCATTTGGGATCCGGTTTTGGGTCCAAATCCACCCGTTTTTGATTCCACCTGTGGGGTTCGGTGCCGTTTGGGGTCCAGCTCCATTTTGGGTCATTTTGGGCCGATTTGGGCACTTTTGGCCCCTCAGGTTCCTGCTGTACGGCCGCTACTGCAGTCAGGTGGAGGCGGCAGCGCAGAGGTTGGATCAGCTGTCGGCCGGAACCGACATCCGCATGAAGCTGCAGGTGATACTGGGAGCACTGGGAGGTGATACTGGGAGCACTGGGAGC
>NW_024964249.1:411-820 GCF_019238085.1 Lagopus leucura
CTGGGAGCACTGGGAGGTGATACTGGGAGCACTGGGAGCAATGGGAGGTGTTACTGGGAGCACTGGGAGCACTGGGAGGGGATATTGGGCTGATACTGGGAGCAATGGGAGGTGTTACTGGGAGCACTGGGAGCAATGGGAGCACTGGGAGCATTGGGAGCACTGGGAGGTGATACTGGGAGCACTGTGAGGTGATACTGGGAGCACTGGGAGCACTGGGAGGTGTTACTGGGAGCAATGGGAGGTGTTACTGGGAGCACTGGGAGCACTGGGAGGTGATACTGGGAGCAATGGGAGCAATGGGAGGTGATACTGGGAGCAATGGGAGCACTGGGAGCACTGGGAGGTGAAACTGGGAGCACTGGGAGGTGATACTGGGAGCACTGGGAGCACTGGGAGGTGATACTGG
>NW_024964249.1:830-1497 GCF_019238085.1 Lagopus leucura
CCATATCTCAGGTGATACTGAGAGCAATGGGAGGTGATACTGGGAGCTCTGGGAGGGGCTACAGGAAGCACTGGGAGCACTGGGAGGTGTTACTGGGAGCACTGGGAGGTGATACTGGGAGCACTGGGAGTAATGGGATGTGATACTGGGAGCACTGGGAGGGGCTACAGGAAGCGCTGGGAGCACTGGGAGGGGATATTGGGCTGATACTGGGAGCAATGGGAGGTGTTACTGGGAGCACTGGGAGCACTGGGAGCACTGGGAGGTGATACTGGGAGCAATGGGAGCACTGGGAGCACTGGGAGGTGATACTGGGAGCACTGGGAGCACTGGGAGGTGATACTGGGAGCACTGGCAGCACTGGGAGCACTGGGAGCACTGGGAGGAGATACTGGGAGCACTGGGAGCACTGGGAGTAATGGGAGGTGTTACTGGGAGCACTGGGAGGTGATACTGGGAGCACTGGGAGCACTGGGAGGAGATACTGGGAGCACTGGGAGCACTGGGAGCACTGGGAGGTGTTACTGGGAGCAATGGGAGGTGTTACTGGGAGCACTGGGCGGTGATACTGGGAGCAATGGGAGGGGCTACAGGAAGCACTGGGAGCAATGGGAGGTGTTACTGGGAGCACTGGAAGCACTGGAAGCACACATGACCCCCACAACCC
>NW_024964250.1:0-2089 GCF_019238085.1 Lagopus leucura
TCTCACCCCTGGGCTGCAGGAAGACCCGGCCCAGCTCCCCGTGACCCCCCAGCAACGTCCGCAGCTGCCGAGGTCCGAAACCGGGAGGGACGTGACTGAGATAAACAACTCCCGGGACCGGAACTTTCTTCCGTTGCTTCTCCTCCGCTTCCGGTTTCTCCTCCGCCACTTCCGGCTCTGAGGTCTCGAGTTCGGCCGAAGCCTCTTCCTCTCCTTCCTCCGCAACGCTCCGCTCCGCCACCGCCATGGCACTGTGGGGAGAAGGGGGAAAGGCTGACAGAATCCCGTCGCGACCCCCATTGCCTCCCGCCGTGACCCCTCCGCCATTTCCGCCCCGTTCCTTCACGCACCTCACGCCGCCTCCTCTGTGCGCCCGCTGCCGTAAAGCGCTCCCGGCCGGCAAGCGGCGCTGTCGCAAAGTGACGCAGAGGGAGGCGGAGAGGGGCGGGGTTTCCGGCCCCGTTGTGACGTCACAGAGCCCGGAGGAAGGGACAAAGAAACCCCACAAATCGGGGGGGCGGAGCCCCATAAGCCCACAAAGCTGCAGGAGCCCCAAAGGAAGACGCGCCTTTACAACCCTGCCAGGACCGGGAGGCGGAAGGAGGCGGGGGGCGTGTCGCGCATTGATGACGTGTGACGTGACGTCATCGCTGCGCGCAGGGAAAAATGGCGGCGGGGAAAGCGCAGCGCTACGAGGCGTTCGTCAGCGACGTGCTGCAGCGGGACCTGCGGTCAGTGACGTCATCAGCGCGCGACACCCCGCAACGCTCCGTAATGGAGCGGCAATGGGACCCCAATGGGACCCCAAATAGGGACCCCGATAGGACCCCAATGGGACCTGAATGGGACCTGAATGTGACCCCAATGAGACCCCAAATAGGGACCTGAGTGGGACCTAAATGGGATCCCAAATAGGGACATGAATGGGACCCCAAAGGGACCCCAAACTGGGACCCCAATGGGACCCAGCACGGACCCCAAACAGAGACCTGAACGGGACTCCAATGGGACCCCAAATAGGGCATTAATGGGATCCCAAATACAGACCTGAATGGGACCCCAAAGGGACCCTAAATAGGCACCAATGGGATCCCAAATAGGGAAATGAATGGGACCCCAAATAGGGACTTGAATGGGACCCCAAAGGGATCCCAATAGGACCCCAATGGGACCTGAATGGGACCCCAATGAGACCCCAAATAGGGCATTAATGGGACCCTAAATAGGGACCTGAATGGGACCCCAAAGGGACCCCAATGGGATTCCTAAGAGACCCCAAAAGGGACCCCAAATAGGGCACCAAAGGGACCCCAAATTGACCCTAAATAAGGACCCCAGTAGGACCCCAAATAGTCTCCAAACGGGACCCCTACCACCTCCTATAAGCCCCGCCCCCTACCTATAAACCCTGCCCACCCCGCTCAACCCCCCGCCCCTGTGTCCAATCCTCGCCACAATTGCTCGAGGCCCCGCCCCTTTCTGCTTTGGCCACGCCCCATATCACCAAGCCCTGTATTGAAAAGACACGAAACCACGCCCACATGGCTGGAAGCCCCGCCCACTGATTTGAATGACCGAGCCCCCCTTTGCGATAAGCCACACCCACAGACTGCTAGCCACGCCCTCTCTTTGCTTAAGCCCACCTCCATGGGAAGGCTAAGCCCCGCCCACATCTGCTTAGCCCCGCCCATTTCCCCGCGGTAGCCACGCCTCCACGGTTTAAAGCCACACCTACGACCAGACCCCGCATTGATGTTAGGCCACGCCCCTATTGAGCCCAAGCCCCGCCCCCTTACGTCCAACACGAAGCGATTGGCACCGCCCACCATCCGGTTTAAGCCCCGCCCCCTGTCCGTTCTTAATCCCCGCCCGTTGACACGGCGCCCCCTGCAGGCGGGTGCAGGAACAGCGCGACGCCGTGTGGGAGCAGCAGGCACAGGTCCTCCAGCTGCGAGCCGCCATTGGCCGCCTCCAGGTGGGCGGGGCCGGAAGGGGAGGGGCTTAGATCGGATGCGGGACTGGGCAGAAAGGGGCGGGGCTTAGGGGGGAATTGGGGAGGGGGATTTTGGGGTGGGATTTGGGGGGGCTG
>NW_024964251.1:0-1082 GCF_019238085.1 Lagopus leucura
GTTGGTCAGTGATTGAGTGGTTGGCCAATGGTTGACTAGTAGATGAGCGGTTGCCCAGTGGTTGGCCAATGGTTGACCAACGGTTGATGAATGGTTGACCAATGGTTGACCAAGAGTCCCCCAACCGTTGACCAACCACTGACCAGCGGTCGCCCGATGGCCAACCCTCAATCGACCCCAAGCCCCCCCCAAACAAAACGACGGCCGCCCGTTCCGGCCTGCGAGCGCCGCATCCCGGCTCCCCCCCAAACCGGGGGTCTCCGCCGCCGCCCCCCATCGGCCCCCATTCGCCCCCCAGGTGACGACGCCGGGCTGCGACACGGTGGACATGACGCTGCGCCGCAACGGCCTGGGCCAGCTGGGCTTCCACGTGAAATACGACGGGACGGTGGCCGAGGTGGAGGAGTACGGCTTCGCGTGGCAGGCGGGGCTGCGGCAGGGCAGCCGGCTGGTGGAGATCTGCAAGGTGGCCGTGGTGACGCTGAGCCACGAGCAGATGATCGACCTGCTGCGCACCTCCGTCACCGTCAAGGTGGTCATCGTGCCGCCCCACGACGACGGCGTGCCGCGCAGGTAGCGGCCATGGCTGCGGAGACACAGCGGGGCGGCTCCCGGCACCGCCAGGCTGCCACCGCCGCGCTGGCTCACCGCCCCTCCGTCACCCCCACCCCATCACCTCCACCCCGTGTCACCCCCACCCCATGTCGCCTTCACCCCGTGTCACCCCCACCCCATCATTGCCCCGTTGTCATCTCTGTCCTGTGTCACCCCCACCCCCTGTCACCTCCACCCCTGTCACATCCATCCCCATGTCACCCCCACCCCATCACTGCCCTGTTGTCACCTCTGTCCTGGGTCACCTTCACCCCCTGTCACCTCTACCCCCCATCACTGCCCCACTGTCACCTCCGTCCCATGTGTCACCCCTATCCCATGTCACCTTCACCCCCTGTCACCTCTACCCCCCATCACTGCCCCCCTGTCACCTCTGTCCTGTGTCACCCCCACCCCATCACCTCCACCCCATCACTGCCCTGTTGTCACCTCCATCCCATGTGTCACCCCTATCCCATGTCACCCCC
>NW_024964252.1:0-6875 GCF_019238085.1 Lagopus leucura
CTCTATGATCTACAACATCTCTTCCAACCCAACCACTCTATGGCTCTGTGATCTATAAGGTCCCTTTCAACCCAACCACTCTGGTTCACCCCCAGCAGTCTCAACACTGCTCACATCCCCTCCCACCCCATCCAGGTACGCAGGGGCTGCCTCTTTATAAGGGAAGAGAGCTGAAAAGCAGACGTGCTGTGCAGAAAACCCCAGCTTCCTGTTCACTCCCCTTCAACCCATCTGCTTTTCTTTTTTTGAAGGGTGACAATAGCAAACAATACCAGGAGCGTGATGTGGGTTAGCAGCGCAAGGAGCCCAGCCAGTGCAGTGAAGAGGAGCGTGCAGCATGCACCCATGAGCTCTGGGGCTCTGTAGCACTCCACCTTAGAAGAATGCAATGCCACCACCCCCAGCTTGTTTGAGTTCCCTGAAGTACAACAGCTCAGCTCACTAATTGCCTCCTCACAGGAAAGATGCTAAGCAGATCTTGTTCAGAAGCATCCCTTTGGCTTGTGAAAGCTTTGTGCTGGAGCAGGAGAAGCTGCTGTAGGGCATGGGTACAACCCACAGGAAGCCACGGCAGTGCAAAATGCTCAGACCGAAACCTGCTCTGCTCCTGAGCAAACGGAGAACCACGAGCACATGCTTGGTAACGAGGGTGCCACGCTGAACCCTCTGCCCTCCCAGAAGCCCAAAAGCAAAGAGCTTTGGAGCACACTCTCAGCTGGAGTCAGGAGAGGCTCCTGAGCCCACCTGCGCATGGTCCCAGCATGCGATGCTCCCCACTGAGAAGTACAACCTTATAATTTAGGCTCCTGCCGCTGAGCGCAGACCAAGATCTGCCTGCTGCTGCTCCTGTGCTGACTCCAAAGCCCTTCAGAGACTGGGGTCTCTGTTCAGAACCCCCCGACCCACCCCCTGCCCCAGTGCAGTCCCACCTGCAGCCCCATGCTCCCCAGCAGGGCTGTGTTTAGGAGAGGATCCCCCACAGATACAGCGCTGCAGCCACCCGCAGCCGTGCCAAGCCAGCTCTGACAATGAGCTTTGTCAGCTCACAGCTGCTAAGCAGCAGGGACCAGGGCTGTGAAGAACCATTCTGGAGACCCTCCATGAGGTTATTTTGCAGTCTGGGGAGGCTGCAATTATGGCAGGGGCAGAACAGCAGCCCCTCAAGCCCCCTGGAGGCCAGCTCCTGCCCTGGGACTGCATGGCATGCTGGCACCGAGCGATTGGTAAAGGGCTGCTGAGCACAGCACCAAGAAAACAACAACAAATCCCAGGATTTACATGGACTCCCAGCAGCCACTCCATCTGGAAGCTCTGCAAATCCCAAAGCTGTGCATGCAGCCCTGATCCCAGCGCTGTGCTCATCCCACTGCTCCAAGCACCATAAGCTCACTGTGCTGGCACAGACCAGAGCCCAGGGTCTGACCGTGAGCTGTTTCCTAGGGGGCAGCTGCTTTGTGCCACATTCCTCTTTGAGCACACATCCCCCCCAAACCATCCAGGCTGCTGCCTCACAAGTGCTGGGTTATCGCAGAATGAGGGATGCTCAGATCTGGAGGGGTTGGAACAGACCTCTGGAGATGGATCAGACCCTGTGCTCCTGGGGCAGAGCAGAGGGGAGAACCTTTCCCACCCTGATGGCCACGCTCTGTGCAATGCACCCCAGGGTCCCACTGGCCTTCTTGGCCAGCAGGGCACACTGCTGGTTTGTTGTCAGGCTGTTGGCTACTAAGACCCCCCTGCTCCTTCTCTGCAGAGCTCCTTTCCAGCAGCCCAGCTCTCAGTCTCTTTTTGTGGCCCTCCTCTGGATGCAGAGTGGAGACAGAAGAAGAAGAAGAAAGGATAGGGATGAGGTCAGGAACCAATGTCAACTCCATAGGTGCACTGCAGAAGCGATGGACGCACGCCTTCCTGCTGCCCCAGCACAGCAAGATTCTTCCTGTTCAGGGGAAAGGACACACAGACACCTCTGAAGGGCCTCTGAGAAAACATGGCTGCAAAAAAAAGAAAAAAACCTGGGCAAAAACCTATCTGAAAAGGCCATGAGTGCCAAGAAGCAGAGGCTGTGACCTTGGCTTGCTGAGTCCTGCAAAGCTTTTGCATGGATTCTGTGTGATCTGCCTAACCTTCATCTTTGTGTTTGTGAGCAAGGTGGTGGCTGTGTGCTCTGAAGCAGTGTCACAGCACTCAGCTGCCAAAATACAGTTCTCTGGGGTTTATTCCATCTGTTCTCCTGCCGGCCTGGCACAGGTTTGGGGCTGGAGGCTGCAGGGAGACAGGAGATACACAGGAGAGCAGCTCTGTATGTAGGCAGAGAGCAGTGGGACACAGGGGGAATGGCTTTAAAGTGGAAGAGGGGAAAACAGGGTCAGATGTGGGGAAATCCTTCACCCAGAAGTGATGCAGCCCTGGTGCTGCTGCCCAGAGCTGTGGGTGCCCCATCTCAGAGGTGCCCAAGGACACGGATGGGGCCCTGGACAGCCTGAGCTGCGGGGCTCCCAGCCTGTGGGGCTGAAGGGACCCTTCCAACCCAACCATTCTATGGTTCCATGACCTCTAAGGAACCCTTCCATCCCAAGAAATTCCCTGACACTGGACTCTGCCACATGCAGTCACAGCTTAAGCCCTTCCCTGGAACAGCTCGTTCTGATGAGGCACCAAACTAAAGCACAACACAAACCTCAAGTATGCACATCACTGCTTCAAAAACCATCCAACGTATTCATGCTGACATCCTCAGTGAGAGAAATTTCCCAGAGGTTTAACATTTTGGGAAGACAGTTCTATGAAGTAAGCGGCCAACAAAACCCGAAGGCAAGAGAAACGCATCAGCTTCCTTCTTCTGTGTGCTGAGGGCTGTGCAAGTGACCTCAGTCACCAGCATTTGGAGAACAAACATGGGGATGTAAGAGATGACTGTGAAGTTAAAACAGAGAGGACGCAGATAACCACACAGAACAAGCAAAGAAACCTTCCAACAGCTGAGAAACTAACAGCAAGGAGAATAAAAAGCATAAACACAGAGCAGAGGAGCTGAGAGGAACCCGGTGAGCCTGAAGCCACAGGGGAAGAACAAGAGCAGTGATTCCCCAAAGCAGAAATCCCCATGGGGCGCTGCCAAAGTTAAAAGAACCCTGAGCTGTGGGGGCTGGAAGGGACCTGTGCAGCTCCCCCATGCAAACCCCCCCACCAGTGCAAACCCCCCAGCAGTTCCCTGCAGCAGCTGCACACAGAGCATCCTGGCAGGTTTGGATCACTGCACAGAAGGAGACTCCCCCACCCTTCACCGGGCAGCTGTGCCAGGGCTCTGCCACCGTGAAGTCAAGAAGTTCAAAGTCAAGATGCTCCAGGCCCTGTCTTTGTATCCATGCAGCTGCACGAAGGTTGTGGAATCACTTGGAGCCTTTTAGGGGAAAAAAATCAAGGCTGCTGCATGCACAGAGCCGGGGGCAGACTCTGTTATCGCGCCCGTGCCGCTCGCTAATCCGTGCTTCAAGCGCATCACCAGCCGCACCGCAGCTCCCGAGGAACGTGGCCAAGTTGTGCTCATCCCATTTGAGATCTCAGACAGATGTAACTACCAGGAGCTGTCACACAGAGGCCAGAGCTAACCTGCATTGTGTACAAAGCACCCACACAGCCCCCACGTCACTGGGGTGTCCGTGCAGAGGCTCCCTGCTGCCATCGGGCGCTGCTCTATGCAGCAAAGCAGTCCCTGTCTCCTTGACCCACACCTGGGTCACCATGGGGCCTTGTCTCACAGCCAATGTCCACATAAAACAGTATTTCCCTTTCCAAGAGGCTCACTCCGTTTGTCTGGAAGCAAAGTGGAGCAGCCCATCCTCGGTGCAGCACGCTGCTGCCTGACCTCCTTCCTAAACAGCTCTGCTAAGTTCACGCTGCGCTCGCCCAGCAGCTTATCTCTCCTTCCTAATCACCTGGCTCTGTGCAGGAACCCTGCGAGGCAGCCTGACAAAGTCCAGCATCACCAAACACAGCATTTCCACCCGCAATCCACCCCATGCATGTCTCACGATGCACAGCTCCATGTGCTTCTAAATCAAGCTGATGACACAACCCCTCGCTGATACCCCTTCTGCTGCAACTCCAGGAGGAGTTGAAGAGAACGATTGTGCTCCTGCTTGGCTCCAAACAGAGATGCTGTGTCCGTGGGTGAGTGTCAGCCTGCTGCCCACAGCTGTGCCCGCTCTTCCCATCCCTCTGTGGTGATGGATGGAGCCGTGGGTGATGACAGAGCTGTGGGGAACGACGGAGCCACGGCGCTGCGTGGGCAGGATGGGGAACGGCCAAGCTTGGGGAGGAGACACTCATGCACTTGGTGAGATGCTGCCTTTCTAGGGCTCCTGCTCGCCCTGGGGAGGTTCACAGACCCATGGAAGCCCAGAATAGTTGAGAAGGACCTTAAAGGGCTGAGTTGGAAGGGTCCTTAAAGTCACAGAATCCATACAGTGGTTGGGTTGGAAAGGACCCCTGTGCCTCACCACCTCTACAGGCTGGGTGCCCCCAGCTCAGGCTGCCTGGGACCCCATCCATGGCCTCCAGGGATGGAGCATCCACAGCTGTGGGCAGCAATGCCAGGGCTGCACTGCCTCTGGGTTTCCCCCACATCTGACCTCAATCTCCCCTCTTTTGGTTTAAAGCCATTCCTCCATGTCCCATCGCTCTCTGCCTGTGTACAGAGCCCCCCTCCTCCTGTGCATCAGTGCCTTCAGGGCCTCAAGGCTGCAGCGAGATCTCCCTGCAGCCAGCCCTTCTGCAGTCTGCACACCTCCCTCAGCCCTTCCCCACACACAGCTGCAGCCTCTGACCATCCCTGCGTCCTCCTCAGGTCCTGCTCCAACAGCCCCACACCCAACCCCAGCAGCTGAGCACCCACTGAGCCACGCAGCACCAATGGGCACAGCTGCACCCACAGGGGACACCACTGTCCATCCACAGTGCACACACTGGCAGGATGTGTTCACACTTCAGAGCCTGCTAACATGTCCCAACCCCAAGGAATGTGCTGCCCAGCCTGGTTCTAGCATGTACCCAAAGCCCTGACCGGGTCCTGCATGCAGTTTACTTCACATGGTTTCAACTAACAGACACTCATCTCCACTCTTCAAACATCAGATGTTTGGCTGCACGCATCTAAACGAGAATCAAACCAAGCAGCATTAGGTCAGGACCTTAAGAATGCCAGAAATCTTCTCCCACCCTTTAAAGATTAAATATTAAGAACAATTTCTTCTCTAAAAGAGCAGCCAGGCACTGGCAGAGGCTGCCCAGGGCATTGGGGGGCTCCCCATCCATGGAGGAGGACCACGGAGATGTGGCACTTGGGGACACAGCAGGCACAGTGGGGGTGGGCTGAGGTTGGACTCCATGATCCTTATGAATCCCTCCCAATTTGGAATAACCTCACGATCTCAGAGGTCTTTCTTGGATACCCCGTGCTGGGTGCCGAGCTCCGAGCTGCCCATGTTGGGGCAGGGCATCCTCTGCACACCAAGAGTGCTTATCTGGGCCATCAGCAGGAAGGTGACGCAGCGATGAGGGGCGGGCAGCCCAGCTTGTTTTCTGCTCCACTTCCTACAGCTACCCACGGCACAGATGTACCTAACAAACCGAGACGCTCCATTTTCCTCCCCCAAAAAGTCCCTGCTGCATCCTGAAAAAAAAGGGATAAAAGCAATGTGCTTCTCTGACCCAATCTCAGACACGAGGCACCAGCAGCTGACAAACTCAAGGGCTGTCTCCTGCAAGCTGACACGTGGCTGCTTCCGAGCCACGCCACAAACAAAAGGGGATTGGGATTGGTGCAAGGAGAGGGTCTTTGCTCTGTGGGGTCAGCAGTCCTCACATGCAATGCAGACCTCAGCCAGCCCTCTGCATGCAGAGCTGGTAGGATGCCCACACTGCAGGCCTGAGGGACACGTTCCTGTAAGGGGAGAATGAGGTCAGATGTGCTCCATACCCCTCACAATTGCACCCCTTCCTATTATGACCACCAGGGCACGTCCCAGATGCAGGCTGAGCCTCTTTTGTTTGTGTTTGTTTGCTTCCAGCATGGGTGAAACTGCAGCTGCTTCTCCCAGCCAGCATCACAGGGCTGCAAACTGGGAAACAAAGCTCGCCGGGAACCAAATCTGCAGATTCCTCCTCAACTGTGAAAAACGCAAACTAAAAGTGAGAGAAATTTCAAAAAAAAAAAAAAAAAAAATACATTTCCAAAATTCTCACTGGCAGCAAACAAAATATTACTAACAGTGAAGGAATTTGGTCGCAGCATATGTTTCAAATTGGTGCTTCCTCCTCACGTTCACCCACTCTGCCGAAACCGTGACACACGTGGAAGGCAGCAGACAGCACCAGCCTGGCCCTGGTGGGCACACAACCATGGAATAGTGCTGGTTCTGCAGTCCTGGCACCTTGCACCACCCAACAGCCCCATCCTCCCGATCCTCACCCTTCAAGTATCCACCAACACCTCTCAGAACCCTCTCAGCCTTCCCTCCTGCACGCCTCTCAGCCCGCTCCATGCAGAGGTGCTGCAGTCAGACGGGCAGCACTGCATGCACACAGAGCCACCCTCTCCCCAAAGGTGGATGTGGCAAATGCAGCCACACGCTGTTGGCAACCACTGGGGGTGGTTCAATGGATGGGGCTTCCACGCGCGTGGAGCAGCCGCTGTGTCTGAGTCAAATGATGACTCACTTGGCTGGGCCGCACGGCAGCACACACTGAGATCCCGCTGCCAGCAGCTGGCCTGCAATAGCAGCAGCCCCACAGCCACCCCAGGGCAGCAGCAGCAGCCCCACAGCCACCCCAGGGCAGCAGCAGCAGCCCCACAGCCACCCCAGGGCAGCAGCAGC
>NW_024964253.1:0-2050 GCF_019238085.1 Lagopus leucura
CCTTCTCGGGTTTGATGGATGGCTGGAAGTGGGAGCCGAGTGGGAATTCTGAGAGGGGATCATTGGGACGATGGCTGCCAGCACCAGGTATGGCGTGCAGAACTCAGGAGGGCGGTGAAGGTTTGCAAGGCTTCCTTTCGTATTCAGTTCTGGCCGAGGACTTGCTGCGTTGTTCCGGACGCCTTCTTCTCCATTAAACTCCTAAAGGAACCTGGTGGCACGGATGCTGTGTGTGTTCCTGCTGGAAGCCGGCTGCTGCCTTGAGGATGGCGTCGTATCTGACCCATGTGCCGTGCTCCCAAGGCTCCTCGTGTCCTCAGAGAGCCCCAGTGCATCCATTCCGTCCGGGCTGCTTTATTCCCTGCTGAGACTGGAAGGGGCTTCAGAAAGCTCAGCACAACGGGCTGCTGCTCCAGCGTGGAAAGCAGAGAGCCCCCTCTGCAGGGGCTTGGAACTCAATGATCTCGGGGGTCCCCTCCAACCCAAACCGTTCTACGATGCTGTGCTTTACAGACCCAGCCAGGTGAGAGAGCTGGGTGCCTTATGGCACGGCGTGCTTGGCCACAGGGAGCTTTGGCAGCAGAGGTTTGCTGTCAGGAGGCACGAAGGCCTCCTTCCTGACCATCGCAAGTCTCTCTGCTGCTTCACGAAGGTCAACTCGTCCATGTGGACACCAACAGTGGGATTTTCCCAGTGCCTTTAAGGACTGATCCCCCCTTGACGCCTGTTGGGTATCTCAGAGCAGCTGGGAGGAAGCAGACCGTACAGAAACGTCCTGAAAATGTTCCTGAATGTCCCTGAACTGTCGAGCTGCAACAAGAAATCTGCCTTAAGAAGAATTTGACTTCAGCAGAACTCAGGAATGATTCCTCTTCCTTTTATTTCTCTTCTCAGTAACTCCGTTTGCTCTGGCCTCTCTTCCTCTCCTCTGTGTCTTGTGTGTCTTGTGGGTGAGAGTCCAACCCACGGATGGAAGTGCTGTGATCCTCTTACAGCAGATGCTGTAAGCTGGCCGGACCCCCCAGACTCACACGAGCCCCCCCTGGACACCCCAGGACACCTCTGGGACCCTTCTGGATGACTCCGCCACCACCGAGACCCACATGAGGACTGCCTGGACCCTACCAGACCCTCCTGGGACGTCTCCAGACTCTTCTGGTTGAGTCCTGAACCCCTTGGAGGCCCCCCAACCTCTCTAGGACTTCTCCTGCAGATCCTTCTGCAAGATTGCGAGGGGGGATAAGGAGGGTTGGGGGGGGGGGGGAGCAAGGGGTCAGTAGGGCTTCTGTGGGCTGGAAAGGGGGGTGGTGTGGAAGCAGTGGGGAGGGGTGTGGGGTGGAAAGTGGGTCTGGTGATGGAGGAAGGAGTGGGAGGGGAAAATGGGGAGTTGTGGGGAGCTTCTGTGGGGTGTAAAGAGGGTGTGGGGGTTGTCGGGGGTGGAGGAAAGGAGAATGAGGCTTCCATGCGCGGAAAGGGGGGCTGGGGGATGGAGGGAGGGGAGCAGGGAGGTGTGCAGGGAGGAAGTTAGGAAGACCAAAGCCCAACTTGAGCTCAGGTTGGCCACTGCAGGAAAAGACAATCCAAAATCCTTTTCTCAATGTATCAACGGCAAAAGAAGACCCAGAGATAATTCTCATCCTCTCCTGGATGCAGCAGGGAATGTGGCCGCTGAGGACAAGGAGAGGGCTGAGCTCCTCAATGCCTTCTCTCCATCTGCCTTTCACAGCCAGGCCAGTCGTCCTCTGGCCTTTGATGCCTTGATCTGGCAGTCTGGGACGCTGCTCCGAATTTCCCCCAGCGATTCCGGGGGGGACAGTCAGAGAGCTGGGGACGAGCGGCTGGAGGAGTGTGGAGAGGAGAAGGACCTGGCGGTGCTGGTTGGTGCTCGGCTCAACAGGAGCCGACGGCGTGCCCAGGTGGCCAAAGGACCAACGGCATCCTGGCCTGCGTTGGAAATGGGGCAGGGAGGTGAGCATCCCCCTCTGCTCGGCATTAGGGACCATTGGGATCCGCGGGGTGACATGGGGACCCGTAGGGTGCCTTAGTGACC
>NW_024964254.1:0-11320 GCF_019238085.1 Lagopus leucura
TTCCATGGGGAATATTTTGAAGTGAGAGGGTGAACCACATAGACCAGAGCATTCATGGCTGTTGGTGTATAAGATAATGTCTATGGAAGTCAGAAAGTTTCTCTTGAATTAATTTTTTAAAAAAGGCTATTTCCTACTGATACTGTTCTGGCTAAACTACTTGAGCTTAGAAACATCTAAACTTCTGTACATTTTGGAGTTAGAAATGTCTTTGATGTGACATAAAGCACTGAGTCTTTGCTTTACTTGTACTACCATATAACCAGAACAAATCCCACAGATTTTCACTTTTCCAGCTAGCCAAGATCTGACCACGTATCTTCTTTCACTGAAAAAGCAATTAAGGGAGTTCTTGCTTCAAAACAACCATTTAATAAAAACAACATATCAACTATTTATAGGTGTACTAGCAAGAGCTAGCCTTGTCCTCCCTCTGATTGGCTGAGGTGCTGTGCAGTGCTTGCATCACATTATTGCAGCACATTAGTAGAACAAAAAAACAACATATGATACTGAAACTGACAGCAATGTGCATGAAATACATGTATTTCAGAAGAAAAAAAATAACAACCCCAGCAGACGGGAGGAACATAAATAAGAGTGTTTTCTCAAAATCTGCACAAAGGCAAACGTGCTCGATTGACTTTTCTACTTATATTCAAAAGCATGAATGGCTGTGTTATAAGCAAGTAAATGACATGCTTAAGACAGAAAAGCAGAGGCAGGTTCACTTGCACCTGAATTATAATCAGAAGGGCCTCTGGCTTCTTGCCCTCAGTATCTGAAGAAATTTAGCATTTCTTCTCTGCTGCATTTGTCACACCTCTTGTTCCAGAAGAACCGTGATCTCTGAGGTTGATCTTATGGCATTTTTGGCAGCTGCTCGGTATTTGTAAGCTGCAGTGTCTATGATGCTAAATTAGAAGGCAGTCTATGCTCTCTATCCAGGAATATTTGTGGAAAATGATTTCGCATAACTTACTTCCCGTACCCATGGTTTTATGGAAGTACATGTGGGCCATCAGGCAGATGCCATCAATTCATTTTCACTTTTGATTTGCCAAAGGCTTGTTTTCTTTTGAGTGATGTGATACAACCAGAATGCGTGTTGCTTGTTGTAGATGCAGATAGCTCATCTCACTGCACTCTTCCACTACTGTTGCTGCTCATTAAAATGACACTCTGCCTGGTAGTTAAGCATGTCCTTTGTCGACATGCTTTCCCTTTCCCAAAAGATACGTCAGATGCTTTTGATAATTTAGCTTTTTTTCTTTGTTTTAACAGATAATGCATTCACGTGCATTTTTAAATGTTGTTGATATTCCTACCAGTACGGTACTTCTCTGCAGCATGCCACATGCTCTGCTGTGTGACTAAAGGCTTGAAGTCAAATTCAGATTTAGAGCAGAAGCTTTGTTTGGTTCTAGCAGCCTTAAATTTTACTAATTTCAGAGGAACTGCGAATGCTGTGCATCAGCAGCAATTCAGAAAAGCCTGAAAGTGTTTTCCAATTCTAATAAATGTTTTGGCTGTAGAGTAAAATCGTCTGTCAAACATTTTGAAAACAAAAAAATAAAATGTTTCTTTGCAGTTGAAAACAGAAAGAATTTTCATTCTTCACCTTTTTCTCTACCTTCCCTCCCTTTGAGGAGAAACCTTTCAAATATGTGTTCTTGTACCTTAAAATGCTTGCTCAGTGGCGCATTCACCTTTCCTACAAGCGGTAGGAAATATGACGGTTGGCATGAGAGCTCCCTCTGTAGGTTTTACTTTAATATCCGCTTAGGAAAACAGACATTCCACTTCCACGCAGTGACTTCACAAGCACATTCAGCTGAATAGCTTTACCGAAGTATGAAAGACAGGGTTTTATTGGAAGAAAAACATCAATTTTGCCAGTGGTCAAATGTAAAAGAAATATAACAATATCATGCATCTATTTTCATTATATTTACAAAAAGATGCTTGTAATTTGAATAGTAACCTAACGAGCCACATAAATGAAGGTACTGGTTTGTAAACAAACAAATTAGCATTTCCTTTTTTCGTAACTACTTTTAATGCTTGTTGGTACCAGAGCTGTCAGATTGCAGAGGTGTGGCTATCATAATAACGTGAATTTCTCAGAGTTCTGTGCTACAGCATCCTGGTGGTATTGCATTCATGTGATAACTGAGAAATTCCTGGAGTTTTTTGAGACAATCAGCAGGTTTTTGTACATCTAGTCAGTAATCCAACAGACCTCACAAAGGGAAGTATGGCTGTTTAGAGTGATAAGGTAGCCATATTGCTTTCCTTCATACAGAACCTTTATCATTAGGAAGAATTCCACCCCTCCCCTCCGCCCCAAAAAGGAACAACTAGCTTTCTGTGAAAGAACCGGTGCTCTAGTTCTATCTAAAAATTAAAGCCGACAGTTTTCTGGAGAAGACTGGGTTGGAGTGAAGCCTGCTTAGTTATTAAACTATAGGCCAGCTTATACGTGCCTTACCCTACATGCAAAATACTTTCTTGGGCAGATTTCCAAGACAGGTGTGTTGGAACTTCACTGACAAGTCAACAGACTGTTTCTGGGCAGAAGCTTTCCATATGGTTTCCTTTGGTTCCTCCCCACAGGAGCCATTCCCTTTGTTCATCCTGGCAGGGAGCATTGCAACCCTCTCAGGGAAAGTAGTTCCAGAAAGCCACAGCCTGTGCAAATGCAGTGTAAAGGCTATCAGTACTTGTTTGTCTTACCTGAGAATACGGGGAGAAGCCAGCACGTTCCATCGTGTGCACAGGAAGTGAGCATAATTCCTGTTCTTGTGACAGCTGTGCTTGGTGCCAGTGGTGAGGCTGCTGGCTCGTGGTCAGGTGCTCAGTGCTGCGCAAGTTCTTGCACGGCACTTAAGATTATGAAACAGTGACAACACAATTTATCACAGCAGTTGTATGAGATTGTGCTATTATGAGATTTCTTTTGAACATTGAAGTGGTCTTCATCAAGAAAACAGCCTGACTGACTGACACTGAAGAGGGAGTAATAGTGAGTTTTGGGGTAATAGTACAGTTTTGTCTGGACTTGCCTACGTACATAAATTCCAGTTGGCATATAGCTATTTAATAATTCATCTATACCCAGTGTTCTAAAAATTATGTCCCCTGTTCAACATTTCTCACAACTTGAACATAGAGGAGTAGAAGATTACTGAGGTGAAATTGATGATAGTTTAGAAGGCCATTTTAAGCTCACAACACAAAACATATATCAGGGATTATAAAAGAAATCTTTATGTGAGTTGGCATCTGAGCATGTGGCTTTCAGAGTTGAAAATGAGGCTTACATCCATGCAAAGGAGAAAATAGTTGGGTTGGGAATGAATGGAACGCTTATGATCAGCACTGCAGCTGAACACTTATTAACCAGTTTGAGACTGTTAGTGAGGGCAGTGGCCTAGAAATATTTTCGAATATTTTTCTTGGGTTTCACTCCTGTTCCCTCTGATTTGCAAGTGGGAGAAGGATTTTGCCAGCAGTTTGATTACAGGCACTCCATGCTCTTGAAAAAAAAAAAAAAAAAAAGAAGGCATCTGATCCATATGCTCCAGCCCTCAATCTCATGCCCAGTGATAAGGGTAAATCCAAACGTTCCTTGAACACCTCCAGGGTCGGTGACTCCACCACCTCCCTCGGCAGCCCATTCCAGTGCCTGACCACTCTTTCAGAGAAGCAGTATTTCCTTACATCCAGCCTGAGTCTCCCCTGGCGCAGCTTGAAGCCGTTCCCTCTGTTCCTATCACCAGTTACACGAGAGAAGAGCCCGACCCCCAGCTCACTGCAACCTCCCTTCAGGTAGTTATAGAGAGCAATGAGGTCTCCCCTGAGCCTCCTCTTCATCAGACTGAACAACCCCAGCTCCTTCAGCCGCTCCTCATAAGCCCTGTGCTCCAGACCCCTCACAGCTTTGTCGCCCTTCTTTGAACCCGCTCCAGGGCCCCACCGTCTTCCTTGCAGTGAGGGGCCAAAGTCTTGTAAGTTTCCATACTTCTGGTAGTGATAATCTTGTGATTAAAGAATACTTGTTTTCAGAAGAAATAGTTGGGTTTTGGTTCCATCAGATAAGAGAGAAGAGTGTGTTTGTTGACCTGTGTCTACTTACGAAAGTGCTTTTGTCACTGAACGGAAAAAGGTCCTTGTTGACACTTGTGGTGGCTTTATTTTGCATAGGTTCCACTTCACACAGAGAACATTATGAGGAAATGCCCTGCAGGTGGAACATGCAAATCGATGCCTCGCTTGTCCATTACTAGTTGTTTAAGTGCTCATGTCTAGCGTTGAAAATCCTTCTCAGAAAGATAAGTTTAGGCATTCAGGAAATTCAGACACTTGAACACGCTTCTCTTTGTATTTTGCCTCTCAAGGGGTTCAGTTATTAGGGGAAATGAGCAGTATTTTGAGTAGCTAAGTTTTGGATCTGGATGTTGATTATGGCAAGTACGTGGAACTCCACATGCTTTGTAACCCCATTACCGGTAAGGGTAGCTCAAAGGAAATTACTGTATTCCAATAATTCCATGTGATGGGGAGAAAAAATTGCATACGAATCTAATGCAGCGAATCCATGGTGCTGAACTGGAAAACAGTGTTCAGTGCACATTTAAGCAAACTGCAGAACAGATCAAAATAATAAAAACCTCCACAAGAAGGCCATTTATTATCTAATATGCATTGTATTCTTCTTAGTTGTCAGAGAAATGAAAACAAGAACATATATCTTAAAGTTTAAAAAGTTAACACATTATTCCAGAGGAAGAAAACACTGTGTGCTCTGCTTTTGCAGTGTTTTGCTAGATGTTTGGGCTATAATTGGTTAGGTGAATTCTAAGAAGTTACGTGTACTCCTCAGACTGCATCTTACATCAAACATCAGAATCCTACTCTAACGTGAGATTCATCCAGATCTGTGGCAACTCTTTCCAGGAAATGCCTATTGGGAGGCATCAACGCAAAAGAAAGCACTAGCTACTGGACTTGAATATACTAGTGTTGTTCAGAAATGACCGCGTTCTTCAGAAGAGTTACCCCTGATTTACATTCAAACCAATTGAACTTAAATCTGAGCTATATGTGTTTTATCTTCTTTGGTCAATAAGAGCAGTATAGTTACAGTAGAAACTGCTCTTGCCATCTGCCCCTTGGAAAAGAATGGCTGTTAAATGTATGGTTGTTGAATATGCAGAGAGCTGCCCATTTCTCATCAGCTAAGTGATTATAGATGAAATGAGTGCCATTCATTTAATATGTATGTTGCTTAAAAATGAAAGAAACGGCAAACACAACTGCAGAGGCTGTTGAAATGTCACCTTGTTAAACCAGTAAAAGTACTATGCTTTACTGCAAGATAAAAAGTAGTATGAAATATTGTAATATAACTAGCAGACCTTCTAAATGGGTAAGGAGTCTGCAATTAAAAAAGCGGTTTTGAAGAATTACGTAGTTTATCTCGGGGGTACATTTATCTTTGCGTACATTTATGTGTGTTGTATTGCTGCTGCTTCTAAGCATCATTTTCAGTTTCAGAATTAGCATTCTGAACTACTGTTTATGCAGTCTCTGAAAATATTCACATTCATATCCTTTGAAAATAATGTGAGATTTGAACAAGAATGCATTGCTGGCAAATACGTATATTTTTCATAGGCAGTGAAGGACTTGACTCTGAATGAACAAAACATAATGTCAGGTAGTGAATTTTTCAGGAAAAATATTCAGGGACTTAAGATCACCAAGTACTTTCAGAGCTGGAGTCACTAACAATAGGAGGAAATATTAGAGCAGTCATCTGAAAATATATCTTCAAAGTATCGGTGGGGAGGGATTGCTTTCCTGTTCTGCTTCAATAGTTTCATTCTGTATCAACACTAAGAGGCCAAAAGCACGACCGCACATATGGCTCAATTTTTCAGCAAATACAGATATCAGATTAGATGCAGAACATTGGATGTGACTGAAAGGAATTGCTCATATTACAGTCTATCCAAAGAAAGCAAAGCCCCTTGGCTGGGCAGGTTTATTATCAAGTATACGGTCCCGAAGCAACACAATGCACAGTAACTGCAAGGTGTGCTCATTGTTTCCTACATTTCTGATGAGTTCTGCTTGTAACAGACCAGGAAGTGGGACCCATCTTTGTCCCTTTCCACTAAGCCCATGGGATTTCTTTTTCATTCTCAGTCTTTTCCAGCCTCTTTGCTTTTTTTCTTTCCGGTTTGGCTGCATCTTTTGCTCAAGTAAGCATTCCTCAGCAAGCTGACCACTACTGTGATTCTTAACAATTTTCATTAGCGTGTACAAACATCAGTAATCTTCTTTGATAGGCTGAGGAAGTGCAGAAATTCTTTCTGGCCAGTTCTTGAAACCTTCCCAATCGCATTTGATTTCCGATGTCACTGGAATGGACAGTAATTCTTGAGGAAAACCACGTGGTTTCTCTCTCATTATAGGAAGGTTATGGCAAGTCCTTGAATAAAATATTCCTTAAAACATTCTCTCTTCTTCTGCCCGCTGAGCCAAAGGCATAGAGTTAATTTAAGGCCCATCTTAGATTGGCGCGTTCTGTTTTCCAAACCCAGAATATAGGTGAGCATTTTCTTTCTTAGTGTCACTGAAATCAGTGGCATATGGAGCATTATTTCTAGGCCGTGTATGGTTTCCTTTGTCAGAAAGAATCATGAATGTCAAATACGGGAGTCAACATGTTTTAGTATGCAGTATTCATTTGAAGAGAGCTACTGTAAAACTGTATCTGCACAAACTGATAGGATTGTCCTAAAAAAAGTTCTAAGACTGCTAAGATCTCCAGATTCATTTCCTGACAAGAGATCCGGACTTAACATTTTAACTGGATCGTGTATCTCAGTATAAACTACAATCTCTTTCTGAAGTCAGAAAGAACCTATTTTACTAGTCTAGGTAGACCTTTCCTGATGTAGGTCTCCAAGTCTCTGGTCTAGATTGGTGTCAACAAATTATTTTAACGTAGGAGCCCAGTCTAGCATTGCTGCAACTAACAAGCGAGTTGCTTTAGTTCCCATGAGGAAATCTGCGAGTATAATTTTATCTCGTGTTCAGGAGCATTTTTTGAAGTACCAGTTTAATCACAGGAAATTAAATCAGTGTAAAGAATGCCAGCATTCTTTTTACTGTGAAAGCATCAATTATCATTCCACGATGTCTGACGGTGAAATGCCTAAAATCCTGTCTCTTCCATCTTACCGCTTACTGCCATCTTGAAAGTGCTGTTGGGATGGGCGTTGAAAACCGTTAAGTCCCATTCAGATATTTTATGTGCAGGGCTTTATAGAGCTAAAGAATTCATGGAATCACAGAGTGGCTTGTGTTCAAAGGGACCCTAAAATCATTTAGTTCCAACCCTCACACCATGGGCAGGAGCACCTCCCATGGTGTCTTATTGCCAGAAAGTTTTAAAAACAGTTCAGCAGAAACTGCTTTTCTCCTCATGTATTTGGTAGTTTATGAAGCAGATTATGGTATGCTTACTTGCAGCAGTAGAGAGGTGGATTTGATGCCCCTTAGGTTCTTCTAGTCTTGCACCTAACAAAAATTTTCTCCTTTTTTATTGCAGCCCAGAAGACGGTGAAATTCATCCTGAAATCTGTAGGCTGTATATCCAGTTGCAGTGTTGCTTAGAAATGTACACAACAGAAATGCTCAAGTCCATATGTCTGCTAGGATCCCTGCAGTTCCATCGGAAAGGTATTAAACTGCACAATTACACAGGCACTGATTTAAACACATGAACAGTTTGTCAGGAAAAGTTTGCGTATTTGTGAAAGACAAAGCACCAGAGTGTAAAGGAAGCTATACCACTGAAGCCTGTTAGATTTTTCCATTTCATTATCATCATTCAGTGAATCTTGTCACGCTTAGTAATTACAAGGGGAAGAATCAAGAAGTTTGGCCTGCAACATGGGCTGCCCAATCATTTAATGTAACTCTTAATCAAGCAAAAGATTTCTTTTCTGTTTTTTGCAGTGTAAGTTTATCGTGTTCCATTATTTTGATTTTAGCACAGAAATAGTTTCATTCCCAAGGGTAAACTTTGAGAAAACTTCTAGTATATTCCTAAGCAAAATACATTTTAACGGACCTCTGAGAGTGGCATCTCTGTGCCTTACGAGCATCGTTAAGGCTTGGCAGATCCAAGACAGCACAGAGTTAAAGCTTGTCTTCTGGGTCAGATGCAGTGAAGATTGTTCCCTGTGAAAAAATGCAGCCAAAAAGAAGTCAGTTGTACGCCTCCAATAACTACTACCTGGACAGATGTATCCCCCAGCCCTGATGTTAGATGTTGTCTAATGAAGCCATTACCCTTGCCATTTACTTTACGTTTAATTCAAGTGCTCCAGTGTCTCAGGGAATGCTACAGGGACAGGATTTGCTTCTCCAACTCTGACAGAGAAAGTGCGAGAGCATGCTGAGGACTTGTAGCGATGATGAAGTTCACCTCGCGTTTCGTACTAACGAGCGAATGCTGTCATACTCTCAAGCATTTGGGATGACTCTGAAGTGTCATTTCTCAAGTGGACTTTCCAGGAATTGTATAAGGTGATTTCTGACAGAGCTGACTGGTGCTGTGTTTCCAGCAGTGTGATGTCAGTATGCTGGCTGCTTTAGCCGCATTTGCCTTTCAGGCTAAATCTGCCAGAGTTCTGCCATATAAACCCTGATTCTCAACTGCTTTTCTTTTTTGCATTCAGTATGTATTTTGCTTTTTTTATTGGTTGGCCCACCTGGAAGAAGCTGCTGATGAGCAAATCATAGAATCCTAGAACCACAGAATTGTGGAATGCCTTGGGTTGGATGGGACCTCAAGGGTCATCAAGATCCAAACCCTCGCCGCAGGCAGGGCCACCAACTTCCACTTTTAATACTGGACCAGGCTGCCCTGGGCCCCATCCAAGCTGATCTTGAACACCTCCAGAGACAGGGCAAGAGGGCTAAAGGCTAGGGGCTAAAAAAGTCAGCGTGCACTGGAGTGTAAAGCTGTTGTGAAAAATATGCATTACATGGCAAGGAAACAGAATGTTCCTCATTTTTCACTAACAAGGAACTCTGAGCTTGCAAATAATTAACTTGAAGAGTTCTCTAAATTAAGCAGAATGATTCTGATCAAACTGGTATGAAATTTTTTAGTCATATAGGAAATAAGCAATTCAGTCAACAGAAACTGATTACTTTAAGCATAATGACCATGCTGACCATATTGAAAGGAAAATGGAGAAATGGAGATGATTTACTGAGCAGGCCACTCAATAGCTTGGGGATTATGTCTGGTCTCCATGTAAGTACTTTTTTCCCAGATACTATCCCAGCAGAATTCACCACGTAAATATCTCGTGCTATTGATAGCATTTCGCTTTTTTCACCTCTTCACCTGTTCATTTGTTCACCAGTTTTTCACTGAGTGATGATACGAAAACAGGCATTTGTTTCTCTTGCCCACAAGGAGTACCACAGTGAACACTTCTGACACATGCTAACTTCACTTAATTCTTAAAAGCACATCTGTTGTTATTCTGTGCACCTGATTTCTTGCTGGAGGCAATTTTTGAAGCCAATACTTTCTACTTGGATGTAATATTTTCCATTTATATTACTATAAAGATTAAAGCAGGGTAACATGCAGGCTGTTTAGACGAACCTGCAGTTAATAAATAATGATATAGGAACTACCCTCTTGACCAGGCATTATCAAAGTGCACTGAATAATATATATTCACCTTCCTGTAGAGAGATTTGTTTCATATTTACAGTACTTTAACTTACTACTGTCATACAACCTCTGCTAGAAGAGTCAGACAGTCTGTTATTTTTTTTGAGACTTAGCAGTCACACTGGGGCCAAAAAACATAAATATTTCCAGCTGTGTTATGCAGTAAGTAAACTGAGGTAAATGCTCTCTAACAAATTTATTTGTAAGGTACATACGCCACCAAAGTCCTTTGCTGAAAATAGAGGAGAGCCACAAAAGGGATCCAAGGGGTGCAACGTCTCCCCTGCGAGGATGGGCTGAGAGAGCTGGGGCTGTTCAGCCTGGAGAAGAGAAGGTTCTGGGGAGATCTGAGAGCGGTCTTTCACTATCTAAAGGGAGGCTATAAGGACAGCAGGGTCTGTGACAGGTGATAGATAGGACAAGAGGAAATGGTTTCAAACTCAAGGAAAGGAGATTCAGGCTAAACATAATGAAGAAGTTTGTTACAATAAGGGTGGCGAGGCACAGGCACAGGTTGCCCAGAGAGGTGGTGAATGGCCTTGTCCTTGGCGATGGTCATAGGCTGGACGGGACTCTCAGCAAGCTGATGTAGCTGTAGGTGTTCCTGCTCATTGCTGGGGAGTTGGACTAGATGACCTTTGAAAGTCCCTTCCAACTCAAAAGATTCTATGATTCTACGGCATGACTGCAGAATTCAACATTCAGAAAGTTTGCAATTGCTAGAATGAAACAGGTCCGAGTGGCTTTATTTCATCTTATAGCCAAATTCTGATCATACACTTTGTTACTGCGTTCCACAGTCCCAAGGCTCCTGGCTAGCTAATACATGTTGGACATTTCATCTTTTTTTTACTCTAAGTGTTCAGTGTCACACATTGTACTTATTACACGTAATTTTGTCATTAAGGCAGAATTCCTCTGTTCTCAGACCTTTCCTGGAAACCCATACACTGATGGGAATGTCTCCAGTACTGCCTTGAGTGAAGCAGTGGCAATTTTTCTCATTGTAACTGGGGAACAAGGAGTGATTAAAGAAAAGAGCGCTAATTTAGAATTTGAGATTGCAGCATATGCTATGCGGTGATGTGTTTGCGTTTGGAGCAATTTCTCGGTGACTTCAGTTGCAACTGAGCACTGAGAGTCTCTGAGTGGAGCAACCACAGAATTTAAAGTACTTTATTAGTAACTATTTTGAGAAGCTGGGTTTAAGTAACTCATACAGGGTCACATGAAAACTCTGAGTTGGAGGAAGTTATGTAAGTCTAGTTTCCAGCGCAGCACTGTGTCTTTCTGCATTACTCACATAATGGCTTTAAAGGTCCTTGACCTCCATTCTGTCAGAACAGGGTGACAATAGCAAACTGCCTCCTGAGGAAATGGCAAAAATGAGAGATGACTGCTCATGTTCCATCTCTTCCAAGAAATATTCTGAAATGTCTTCTGCATCAGTAGCACACTGTGGAAGAATTTCTGGATAGAATCTTTCTCAGACTTTGCCAAGCAACAGAAGAGTTCACTTAACTGGGATCTGGAGCTTCTCTTCTC
>NW_024964255.1:0-8954 GCF_019238085.1 Lagopus leucura
TGAGGGAGAGGGGTTGTAAAAGATGCAGAGATCACAGAAATGTGGGGGACAGGGACAGGGGGGCAGTGGGATAAAGGGTGAAAGACTGGGAACAGAAAGGATGGAGAACAGGAAAGATACGGGACAGAGGAACTCAAGGGATGGGGACAGGAGGGGCACAAAGGACAGGTTCCTGGGGCTTCACAGGAATGCAAAGGTTTGATCCCCCTGCAGCAGCTCCTGGAGCCCAGGGCCATTGGGCATCCCTTCATCCTGTGGTGCTTGAGCTTGCTTTGTCCTCAGAGGGCAAAATAATGTGGGCTGAGGGGGAATTAGGGTTGTGGAGCAGCTGTCTCACAGCCCCACGGTCTCCCCGCAGCTCCTGATCGCTCGCCGGAGGAGAACCAGCTGCTACTTCTATCCCCGCGCCTGGCCCAGCCTGCGGGGCGCAGACTGGTGGGAACGGGTGGTCCTGAAGGAATTCGGCCCCCAGGACTGGCTGGAGAAGTTCCGCATGTCCCGGGAGACCTTCTTCTACATCTGCAACCGCCTGCGGCCGGGGCTGGCCCCGCACAGCTCCCACTTCCACCCCACGCTGCCCCTGGAGAAGCGGGTGGCTGTGGCCCTGTGGCACTTGGCCACCAATGTGGAGTACCAGACTCTCAGCCCGCTCTTCGGCGTCGGGCCTTCCACCGTGCAGACGTGCGTGCGGGAGGTGAGCTACGCCGTGGTCCTGCTGCTGAAACCCCTCTACCTCCGTCTGCCCGATGAGAAGGAGCTGGAGAACATGGTGCGCATCTTCCGCACCCGCTGGGGCTTCCCGCACTGCATCGGAGCCCTGGACAGCCTGCACATCCCCATCAACCCCCCGCTGCGCCTGAGCGCCGATTACTGCAACGGGCAGGGCTGGCACTCCATCCTCACCCAGGCCACCGTGGATGGGCTGGGCCAGTTCTGGGACGTCTCCACCGCTTTTCCCGGCAGCATGGAGAACAGCGCGGTGCTGGAGAGCTCCAGCCTCTGGGTGCTGGCCAAGGAGGGCCGGCTGTGCCCCAACCCGCCCAAGGACTTCATGGGCAAGGCACAGAAGTACGTGCTGCTGGGTGACGCCACTTACCCCTTGCAGGACTGGATCCTCAAGCCCTACCAGGAGGATGAGAGCCTCACCCAGCGCCAGCTGCAGTTCAATTATCGCCTCAAGCGGGCGCACAGCGTGATCGAGAACGCCTTCCTGCGCCTGAAGGCCCGCTGGCAGATCCTCCTCAAGTGTGATGACTGCAGCCTGGAGCTGCTGCCCACCCTCGTCCTGGCCTGCTGCATTCTGCACAACGTCTGCGAGGCGCACGACAACCCATTCAACGAGGAGTGGCTGGAGGGCACCGAGCCCACCGAGCTGCCCAAGCCTTGCCAGCCTGCACCCGCTGCCATGGAGGACGGCCGGGCTGAGCAAGTGCGTGAACTGATGTGCCAGTACTTTGAGAACTGTGGGGAGGGCTGACGGCTGCAGGGGGAACACGCCGTGCTCCTCCTTGGGCCCTGTGGGTCGGTGTCAGCCCTTCGGTTCATGTGGGTTTTTGCCTCTCGGCTTCAGGCAGAGGAATGTATCTCACACCTGGGCTCTCTCTGCTGGGATTTGACCAATGTAGTGATGTGCTCTGTACTGTGTGAATAAAGCAGGGTCGTGGTTTGGCCGGGGAGAGGGTTGTCAGGTCATCCCGTCGCAAGGGTATGGCTGCAGCCCTGGTGTTGGCAGGACTCAGAAGGGCTGGAAGTGAGGAGGCAGAGCGCCAAAGCACAACACCCGTTGCGCAAACGCGTGCAGACATGGGAGGGGAGGAGGAAGCAGAGCAGTGACTTGCTGTGGGCTGGCACCAGCTGGAAATGGAACTGCACCTGCAAACCCAGCTCTGCAGGACTAAAATGTTGTGCTGGGGGTCTGAGCCCTATCCCACTGTGCCGCCGTGCAGGGGAGCACGCAGCTCTGCTGCTATCGGCTGAGAAATCAGGCAGTGGTGGCTGAGCCCCGTGGCACACTGCTTCACTGTGCCAAGGCAGGGCTGGGCACAGACACCTTCCTCAGCACTTTGTTCCAGGCGGTAGGCGGGGGAGCAGCTCAGGCATGCCTGGCTGCGCCAGCCTTCCCACGGGGATGGATCCGGACTCGGGGGGCAGTGGGGTGGCTGCCACATCCCCGAGTTGGCTGCAGCCCCAAATCTTCTCCCTCCTGGCACCCGCCATGCTGAGATCTGCTCGCCGGCTGTCAGCACTGGATGGGGTCTGTTTGCAGCCTGTCCCGTTTTCACACATCGGTGCATTTCGCAGCCAAAATGTGATGGTGCGTAGCCAGGAGGTGGGACCTTCAAGCTGGGAGCGTGGGAGAAGAGCTGCAAAGCTCCCTGCGAGGGGCTCAGCACCGCCAGCCTCAGGCCATCTCACACCAGTGATGGAAGATCAGCATGCCTACGAGAGGGGTGGGTGGGAAAGCACAACCAAGAGCACTTTCACATCTGTTAGCAGCAGCAGGTTGGGAAACACCCACATGTGCAGAGCGCAGAGCAGGAATGCACGTACTGCTGGGTGCCTGTGGGGCTGAGGGTGGGCTCAGAAATGCCCTTGGCTGAGCGCACAGTCCAGGCAGGGGAGGGAAAACGGTGACTTCTGATTCTGTGTTTGGGCTGCGGGGCACAACTGGGGTGAGGGAACCGCCGAGGAGGGCAGTGGGAGGCTATGGGGATGTCATAGGGAATCATGGCAAGAGGGGGCGTGGGGCAGCCTAGAAGCCATGGGGAGCCTCACGGGGCAGCCCTGGGGATCCACAGCATCTATGGGAGGGCGCGGGGCACCCAGAGCCAGCGGAGCAGCGCTGCAGAGCACCGGGCCTCCCACCGCCCCGCGCCTGCCCCAATGCCACTGCGCATGCGCAGCTCTGGCCTCGTTCCCCCTCCGCTCCCACTTCCGCTGGCGGCCGTCCCATCTCTCTCAACCGGAAGAGCGGTTGAAGGAGCTTCCGGGGTGGTCACGTGGGGACCATCATGGCTGCGCGTGGTGAGTACGAGTCCGGGCGGTTCCGGGTCCGGCGCGGTTTAACGCCCGGCTCGTTACGGGCCGCTTCGCCCCGGTTCCGGCCCGGTTAAGGTCCCGGTCCCTCTCGGGGATCTCACCCGGCCGGCTCCGCTTCCACTCCCACCCCCGCCCCGTGGGTCCGAGCCCCACGGTCACGCGGCCGGGCCTACTGTCCCGGCCCATCGCCGCGCGGGCCTCACTCGGATGCCTCGGATCCTTTCTTTACACAGGAACGTGAGCAGAGAGCCGTGACCCCGAGCTCCCGACATGGTGACCGAGGAGGAGGTGGCCGCCATCGGCCGCACGCTGCTGGATGCTGCCCAGCCGCTTCCCGCCCGCTTCCGCGCCCTCTTCACCCTCCGCAACCTGGGCGGCCCCGCGGCCATCGACTGCATCGTGCGGGGCTTTGCGGACAGCTCGGCGCTGCTGAAACACGAGCTGGCTTTCTGCCTGGGCCAGATGCGTGACCGTGCCGCCATCCCCGCGCTGCTCGGCGTGCTGCAGGACAGCCGGCAGGAGCCCATGGTCCGGCATGAGGCAGGTATGGCCCTGCAGGACACCACGTGTTGGTGCGCCGTGCACCGAGAGCAGGTTGCCACATCCCCTGGCCCAACCGGTTGGCCAGGCCTCGTCTCCCCACTGGCCGTTGCCATGGCGGTGGTTTTTGGGGAGGAGGACATGGCAGTGTGCCCGAGTGGACAAGAAGGCCGATGGCATCTTGGTTGTGTCAGCAATAATGCGGCCAGAGGGAGCAGGAGGCGATCATCCCGCTGTACTCAGCTCTGTGAGGCTCAGTGCTGTGCTCAGCGTTGTGTTCCTCACTACAAGAAAGACATTGAGGCACTGGAGTGTGTCCAGAGAAGGGCAATGGGGCCGTGAGGGGTCTGGTGCTGAGGGAATGGGGTGGGTCAGTGTGGAGAAGGGGAGGCTCAAGGGGCCTCGTGGCTCTCTCCAACTCTGTGAAAGGAAGTTGTGGTGAGGGAGGCTCGGCCTCTGCTCCTGGTAATCCTATCCCAGTGGTAGGATGAGAGGCCTTGACCAGGGGATGTGGTGAGTGGACATGGTGGGGGTGGGATGTCAGGTGGAGTTCATGACCTCAGAGGTCTTTTCCAACCTTGTGATTTTGCCTAGGGAGGCTGTGGATGCCCCATCCCTGCAGGCATTCAAGGCCAGGCTGGATGTGGCTCTGGGCAGCCTGGGCTGCTGGTTGGGACCCTGCACACAGCAGGGGGTTGGAACTGATGATCATTGTGGTTCTTTTCAAGCCAGGCCATTCTAGGATTCTATGATTTTGGGGTGTTGGGGCACAGCTGCATCCCTGAGGCTCTCCTGGGTTTCTCACACTGGTCAATGTGAGGGAGGGCGGACAGCCTGAAACACCCCCACCTGCTGACATCTCCTTTCCTCAGGTGAGGCCCTGGGTGCCATTGGGGATCCCGAGGTGCTGGACATCCTGAAGCACTACTCGGAGGATCCCGTGGTGGAGGTGAGGCTGTGAGGGTGGCAGTGCCATGGGGTCAGCACTGTTGGCATGGGAGGGTGACGCTGGGGACTGCAGGGTGACACAAGGGACTGGAGCCGCCGTTGCTGTCACAGCCACGCAGCCCTGCTGCTCAGAGGAGCTCTGTGCTTGCTCCCAGCCCTGTGCAGTGCCTCCACACCGTGTCCCTGTCCCCACAGGTGGCAGAGACGTGTCAGCTGGCCGTCAGGAGGCTGGAGTGGCTGCAGGAGCATGGGGAGGAGCCGGGCAGCAGCCCCTACCACTCAGTGGATCCTGCTCCCCCCGCCGAGGAGACAGATGTGGCTGCACTGCGCGCAGCACTCCTGGACGAGTCGCGCCCGCTGTTCGACCGCTACCGGGCCATGTTTGCCCTGCGGAACCTGGGGGGCCGTGATGCTGTGCTGGCACTGGCTGATGGTAAGGGCTGGCCTGGGGCTGTCTGCTCGCTGTGGGTCTGCACGTGTTAATAATCCACAATTGGATTTCCCAAATCCAGAGCTGCGTGGCTGCTTGCACTGCTGCTTCTAGAGCTGCCTGTTGCTCTGCTCGCGGAGCGCCCGGTGCTCTCTGCTGTCTCACAGCCCCCCTCTCCTCACTGTCTCTGGGGTTTGCCAGGTTGTGCTGGTGTTTCCTGGGACTGGGGAACTGCTTCCCCATCCTGGAGGGGTTGAGGACATCCAGCCTCACTCTGAGCTTTGGGAGTCATTCTGGAGGAGGGCGTGCATGTGCCCTGGAAGGGAAAGGGGCAGAGCAGAGTCCATGTCCACCCTGCTGGTTACCTTCTGCAGCCCCAGGGACGCCGACGGTGCACTCCAGCATCAGTGTGAGCCAAGGGTTTGGAAACCCTGTGCCGTGGCTTCCCTGTCCCACAGCAGCACAGGAGGGCTGTGAGGCAGTTAGCAGTGGGGCACATGGGGGCAGGAGGTGGCACGAGGCTGCATCCCCTTCCCCCAAAGCCCCACGCGTCTGGGGAAAGTCAGCACCCACTGTCTGCCTTCTGGCTTCCTCTGCCCCACAGCATTTGGATCTGGGGCTCAGCTCACGTCTGGGGGACTCACTCTTACCTCCTCCCTCAGGGCTCCGCGCTGGCAGCGCTCTCTTCCGCCACGAGATCGGCTACGTGCTGGGCCAGATGCAGGACGAAGCCTGCGTCCCACAGCTGACCGCCGCGCTGTGCAGCCGTGCTGAGAACCCCATGGTGAGGCACGAGTGCGCCGAGGCGCTGGGCTCCATCGCACGGCCCTCCTGCCTGGAGACCCTGCGTGCCTTCGCCCAGGACGAGGAGCGGGTGGTGCGGGAGAGCTGCGAGGTGGCTCTGGACATGTACGAGTACGAGAACGGCCCCCAGTTCCAGTATGCGGATGGGCTCTGCAGGCTGCAGGCCTGAGCCCAGCTGGGCCTCCTGCCCTCCTTCCCCCGGGCGCGCTTTCCCTGCTCGCCTCCATCGGCGCGGATCCGTGGCGGAGGCGGAACTGGGTTTGCTCCCTGGCACAATTACAGCTGCCTTCTGCATCCAAACCCAGGCTGAGCTGCTACTTGCTCCCCGTTTCCTGGATCCGCGCCGTTCCCCGCCCGCAGCCTGGCTCAGGGCTTGGAGTGGGTGGCTGGTGCTGCGTGTCGGAGCCCATCGCCGCACCTCGGAGCGAGCTTCCCCCACCTGAACTCTGCTGGAGGGGTCGGGGGGGCTGCAGGCAGCGGCTCCGGTGGGTTGGAGCTGTGCGATGCCTCGAAATCGCCCACGGTGCTGGTGCAGAGCTGGCTTCCTCTTCATCTCTGCAGCTGCTGGAGGATCTCTGTGGGTTTGGCCTCTCCTGTCGGGGCAGGCTGGCTCTGTCTCGCGGCAGCCTTTGCCCTGGGATGGGGTTGGTTTCGTGGCACGGCTCGGGAGATTTGGCTGTGGTTTTTCTTTCTGCGGGGAATGGCGCTGTGATGAAGGCTCGCAGGGTGAGGCAGAGCCTGCCTGGACTTCCCCTGTGTTTAACCAGAGCTGGATGGCTGCCTCTGCCAGCTGCTGCCAGCTCCAGCACCCAGATCCGTGGGGCACATGTGGGGCTGGGAGGAAATAAAGCGGCAGCTGCGTGGCTGGGGGGGTCCGGCCGTGGCTGGGGTTCCCTCGGTCTGCATCCACAGGGAGGGGGACACGGTGTGGGCAGGGAGCAACCCTACAGCCCGCTGCTGAGCCGTCCCTGCAGTGCCGCAGTGCATCCTGCTGACGGTGCTTTCCCCTTGACCAAAGTCTCTGTGAGTCACTCCGCTCGATCCTCTTAGTCCGTAAAGCTGCTGTTCCACTCTGTGTTGTCCCCTGGGGGGAAAGGGGGGGTGGGAGAGGGCAGTGGGGGCCCCCAGCGTTTCCTACTCTGCTCCAACCAACCCAGAACCCCGTGGGGGGTCTTTGTGGGGACGTAACTTTGGGTCACCCAACGTGTGCCATCGCGCAGCTTCCCGCCTTGCCTTCTTCACCCCATGCAGCACTGCTGGGCTCTGGGTACCACTGCACCCCACGGATGCAGGGGATGGGGCAGAGATGTGGGACGTGGGACGCAGATGTGCTGCCTCCCCGTTGCGAGGCAATGGGCTCCTTATCAGCACAAAGATAGGAGTGCTGAGCAGCGATTGCTGCCGTGTTTGCCCCCGGTTATCGCACAGCTCCAACCCTTGCTCTCTGCCTCCAACCCTCCCATTTTTGCATCGTGCTGAGCGAGCAGGAGAGGTGCCAAATTTTTTGCCTCTCCTCCTCATTCCTCCTGAAAAAAAAAAAAAAAAAAAAAAAATCAACAAAAAAACCCCAAGCCTCAGCTCCTTCAAACGCTTTTTAAGTCCGAGTTGGAACCAATCTGGCATTTTTGTGGCTGGGATCTGGCGTGGGCGCAGCAGAGCCGGGATGTTGAGGAGGCGCTGAGCCTCGCACCTCCAGCCCTGCGGGGGGGGGGGGGGGGGGGGAAGGGTTTGGGTTGTTCCAGAGGTTCTGCGGCTGCTTCTTGCCCCCCTCCCCCCGACCCGCAGCCCTGTTTTGAGCGGCTCTGAGCACTGCAGCGTGTTTCACACCATCTGCTCCAAGCATTCGGGGCCAGAATGCGGGGATTTAGGCAGCGGCGGGGGGAGCGAGCCCGCCCTACCCCACTCCTCCTTTACGGGGATTCCCTGCGGCCCGTTCCCCCTCGTGCAGGGACGCCCATCCCCTGCAGCACTGCCCCAGGTGTGGATTTTGGGCATCCCGGGGCATCTCCGTCTGCCCCTCCGTGCTCAGCCCCCCCTCCGCGGTGCCCGGATTACCACGCTAAGCTCCTTCTCACGGGCGCTCTGCCCTCGGTGCCATCCATCTCCCAGTGCAGGGACAGTGGGGACACGAGGACCCCGATGCCGCTTGTCCCCTGCGTCCCCCCACGCAGCGACAGCCAGCGATGGCCCACCCTGGGGTCCCTGTGCCACGACACCTGCTGCAGTCCCCCCCTGAGGAGGATGGGGTGCTGTATGTGGAGTACAAACCCCCGGCCCTGGACAGCATCCGCCTGCCCCGCTACGCGCTCTACCTGCTGATGGCCATCTCCCTGGTGCTGGTGGTGACGTACGCCATCGTGGGGCACCTCATCAAGGACCTGGTGCACGACTTTGCCGGTGAGCAACGGGAGGGGGATGCAGGTGGGGGGTCCCCAAACCCGTCTGGGAAGTGGGGCAGCGGGAATAGGGTGGCCAAAGGGGCTGCTCTGTGCCCCCAAATGGGTGCAGGATGAGCGTCTCTGCGCGTAGCACTTTGTACTGGGCATCCACCTGCACGGCATGGGGTGGCGATGGGGGTGCACACATTGCTGACCGAGCTCTATCCCCACAGATTGGGCATTCGGACCCAAAGCGGAGGAGAAGGCAGTGATGGGTGAGGGGAGCACGCCCGAGGCGGAGGATGGGGCTCAGGGTGAAGGTGTTGGGGCGCTGCCGGGCATGGAGGCCCCATCGCCGCTGCTCTGCGCCGCCCCACGCAGCTCCATCTCCTTCGTGGATCCCCACAAGAAGTGGTTTTTCTAGGGGCACAGGGGCTGCACCCACTGCTGGCCCTCCGTCCCCATCCCCACCGTTTCTGTGTGTGCACCTCAGGGCTGCTATCGCGCCGCACCCCAATAAATCCACGCTGTGCCCTTGGGGACCCCGACCTTCGCACGGGAACGCACCTGGGAATGGGGCAGACATGAGGACATGAGGCAGACACGTGGACTCGGATGGGGGCTCAGATACTTGGACCCAGGTGTGGGTGTCGATGGGGTGGTGCTCCGTGGGTGCCCCCAAGATGGGTTTGGTGGGGACAAAGCGCCCCCGAGCCCCACTGTGCTGCAGGAGGGGGCACAGACCCCCCTCACACTGGGACAGGGCGACCATCCCCAGGCTCCACACTCACCCCATGGGCGCTTCTCACAGGAGG
>NW_024964256.1:0-8926 GCF_019238085.1 Lagopus leucura
GCTGCTCTCAAGACATTTTCTATCCAGCCTGTATCTGCTTGAGATTGCCCCAACCCAGGTGCAGACCTTGTGTTTGGCCCTGAAGTTCATGAGATTGGCATGGGCTTGCTTGTTCAGGTTTCTTTCTTTCTTCCTTTTTCTTCTTTTTATTCTCTGAACTGTGCTGTTCAGCAAAAAGGATAAAAAGTTTGACGGAAATAATATTAGAACAGTAGAGTATGTGTATACACTCGAAGTAAGACTGAAAAAAATACTCTTTTTACTCAAAATCAAGATAATTTATGGATACAAATAAACACATTCTTCCATCTTGTTATTATTCGAGGATACGATTGAAAAAAAGCCACACAAAGCAGTGTTTAAGAGAAACTGCAAAATTCATGAGAATTTCAGAAAATATCTCCAGAATCATTTTTAGAGTACACTGTAGCATGAATATATGTCTCCAAAAGCAGCTTGTGAGATGGAATAGTAGCAGAGAATAGAATGACTACAAATTTATCATTATCTTTTATAAAGAAAACAACAAAGTCTTTAAAAAGCTCGAAGTCTAGCATTATCCAAAACCATTTTGGATAGCATTGAAAATAATTAAGTAATATTAGCAACAGTTTCACCAGAAAAATAATGCACACTTTTTGTGATTTGAAAAACTATTTCCATCATGAGCCAGATGAAAAATTGAGCCACTGACTATATATTTTGTCAGACCAAATATGCCCATGGGCACAATATTACCAGAAAACAGGGACACACAGATCTACCAACTTTACAGCCAATACAATCGTTCATTAGGTGGGCAAAAATGACATCAAGAAAATAGAATTTCACATGCAGATTCAAAGAAAAAATAGCAGACAGAATGTAGATAAATGTAATATTGAAATGGAATTGCTTCATTGCTCCTTTCTTCCTATCTTGACAGATGGTTTTCTGCAGATCTGACAGCAACTTTGAGAACAAGCAAAGGAATGCAAAATACTGAATGAGAAATGACCCCAGCAAGTTATAGAGGTGGTTAATTATCTTAAGTTCTTTAGCTTCCAAATACTATACACACTTGAGAAACTTCTGTATATAGCAACATAAAAAATGAAATCAAATGACTGCATTTGAGAAAAATAATATGAGGGTTACTAGTCCTACAGAATCTTACCTCTTCAGAAACTAGACCAGCAAGGCACAATTTTTAAATGATGCTTCAGGCAACACTGACATAAAGCAGTGCCTACTAGTAAAAGGGGCTATATTTGAAGACGTGATTCATAAAGGAACTTTCTGTTGTGAATATATTTCAAGAAGTCATTTTAAAGACAAATAGAACATATGTAGTCACATTATCAGTGTTAAGAAAATTACATAAAGATGGTACAATGAAGATAATATGCAATGAATGCTATTAAATATTTGTGTTCTGGAAAGTGCAATACCATATTTGCCATAAATGGTTCTATTGTTATACTGGTCACAGTGATTGACTGATTTTGGAAGAAGCCATGAACGGCCCTGAGCCTGTCACAGTCAGTTTAAAGCTGGCTCTGACACCAGTGTGAGCACCTTGATCAAAATCACAGCCAGCCAGAGGAGCCCAGGTTCTGATGTGCTTAAGAGAGAGCAGCAGCTACTGTGGAGGGAACAAGAAGAGGTAGATGTTGTTGGGGACATGAATGAAATAGTTGCAGAAGGAAATGCTCTGCGTCAATCTATGTTCCTGAGTCTTTTCGGCCTATGGATAGCTATGGTAAGGGTTAGGACACAGACCTCTCTGAGGAAATGTAGCCATGACTGAAACCCGCACTGGGATATGAACAGCCTAAGGAATCATGGCCATAGACAATGCATACTTGGCCAGGGACACCCTTGAGGGGCTGCAGATCTGGGTGGCTGACGCTGACAGAGGAAAAGAAATAAGATGCAGGAAGTGATGAAAAAATCATAAGCGCTAGTTTCTGGTCCTGCTTGTCATGCCAAAAGAGGAATTGGGGTAGACTGAGCATTACCCATGAGCTAAGACTAGGAAGGGAGTACAAAAAGTGTTTAACTGAAACTGAGCTTGGCAAAAGGGGATGAAAGTTGTTGCCTGTTGAATTGTTTATGTGTTGTTGTTTTTCTCTTTTCTCTTTCCCTGAATCAGTAATCAAAATTCTGTGTTAGTTGGCAACAAGTTAAAATGTATCCTCCAAGTTGAGACTGTTTCCACCAAAACAGATTTTGGTTACAACAACTTGGAAACAGAGAGAAATAGGAAATCCTATAGAGAGTCCAGCAAAGAGTCACAGCAATGATTAAAGGACTGGAGAAAAAGCTGAGAAGGCTAGAACTCCAGATTGGAGAGAAGAAGGCTCAGGAGAGATCTCATCAGTGCAAACAAATACCGAAAGGGAGGGTAAAAGAAGAACAGACCCAGGCCCTGTTCAGTGTTGCCCAATGCCAGGACAGGAGGCAATGGGCACAAATTGTAGTACAGGAGGTTCCCCCTAAACACTGGGCAGCACTGATGTGCTGTTCAGTGCTAGAGCACTGGCACAGGTTGCCCAGAGGCTGTGGGGTCTCCTCCTTGGAGATTAATTGATTTGCTGAAAAAAAAAACAAAGACTCATTCACCTTAAAACTGTCCCATTTGTCAGGCACAGAAACCTGCTGGAGCATGATGGTTACCAACAGGTTTTAGCTTTGAAGGAAATCACAGATTTTTGGCAAGATCAAGCAGGAGGTAGCCTGTGCAATGGCATTATTTCTTATCCAGAAATGTAGCAACCCAGAAATTTTTTTATATACCAGTGCAGTAAAGTATGTCAGTTTCTGATAGCAAGAGCAGTGTTTTGTGTCAATTAGCTCCTCAGGAGATTAGAGGGAAGCTGTTGGTATTGTGGAGCTGGGGCTAGAATGGAGCAGAAAATGATTACACTCCTGTGGAGGAAGAGGCTTAAGCTGTAGATGAAGGCGTTCTGAATGTCATTGAAGTGTAAGGCACAGAGCGGTCAATGTGGTTACACATTACACTACCTGTCCTGATTTTTTTGTTCAAGAATTCAAAACCTGTTGAATGAGCAACGAGAATTATGTGGCAAAAATGGGCTCTTACCCTTAGTCAGTAGGCAAGAACCATTTCAAGATCCAGCTGGGGTTTTAGCTGAATTTATTAGTCACTAATCCTGCAAATCAATACTGTGAGGAAAGCAAATTTCTCAGGCTGTAGAAGCTCCAGCATATGATGAAATAAGTGCTGAAAACAAACAGTAGAATTTGTTTACAGATGGATCTTTTTAAATTACAACAGGGATCAGGAGGTGGTGAGCTGCTGGTTGGAATCCCTCTACAGGAGAAACTGCCACCTACAAAGGGACTGGAGATTCTAGTCATTTTACAAAAGTAATGGTCTTGAAAATAGCTTTGGAACATGTTCAGAACCATCAGTGGCCCCAGTATATGCATATACAGACATGTATATACACACTCTCTAGGAGGAGGGTGGCTAATGCCATGTGGAAATAGCTTGAAGAGTGGAATCATGTTAACTGTTGAAAGTGAACGACTGAGGCTAGGAATGTGGGAGGAAAGTGAGAGGAATACATTTAATGGTTTATAGTTTTTTTTGTTTGTTTATTTCTGTTTCTTTTTCTAATAGTACTTGAATTGTTAATTGGCAATAAAAGTCACATAAAATTCTTCAAATTGGAAATGTTTTACCTCTGAGAACTGTTGGCAAGAGGGCACAAGGAAGAGAATTTCTCATGGGTAGTTTTAAAAAATAAAAAGGTTGATTACTTCTGCTTGCAACCATGCCCTTTCTTCATGAAAGTAAGGAAAAGTACAGATGGGAGGATTATAAGGAGCAAGCATGCTCTGTTGCTGAGGAGACTGTGCAGTAAAACCCTACAGATGTAGGAGACATAAGAAAAATCTGTATTTTACACTAGAGATAAATACTGGCTGAGAAAAGAGCAAATACAAAAAGAGGATATAAGGATACAAAACTAACCCAGAAAAAAAATGGATTAGGATTTAAAAAATACGTGGATGACAGAAGGTTAATTTTCAGATTTCTGAAAGTCTGTCTTAAGGGCAAAAAATGTGATGAGAAAACTTAAGATAGATTTTACAATTTCTGACCTATCTGACTTTGACTCAGGAAATGAGCAGCACATCATAGGAGAATTCAAGTGATTCAGTGGCATCTGGGAATCTGAAAACATAATGGATAACAGTAGGTATGTCTAATGCCCTGAAAAGACATCCAAGAAACTGATGGCAAGGGCAAAGAAATAGAACAGAATCTTTACCTTCTGGTGTTGGATCCAGAACAACATCTTCACAGGGAACAAAACACATTCTGATGAATTAGAAAAACACTTTTATCTCTTGAAGTCATCTGGACATCACTAGAAAAATGACAGATCATACCACAGTTATGATAGTGCCAAGAGCAGTTGGCAGCCTTCTGTAGGAAAGCAGTCAGTGGCCTGGGTTGAAGACGTACAGCTGAACATGCTTGGGTCCAGCCATTTAATCAACCATACAGAACAGCGGCAAAAGGCAATAATCCATTTTGCCTTGGGAAACAGTGCATGTAAGGTAAACACAGACTGGGAAAACAATGGAGAGAGGACCATGGGCAATTGCATGGAGCTGGTATTCATTCAACACAGACATCCTAAGACCAGTAAGGTTTTAGCATATGTTATTGATAGGAATTTTGGATAGATTGTTTCCTACTATGATACAGAAAAATATTCAGAATTTACATAAAAAGGTGTACTTAGTGAACTGCACAACAAATCTGTTTTAAACTGATAGCAAGATCTTTCATTATTCCACTACATCTCATATATGACTCTTTTTTAATGTCTTAACCATTATAATATATAAATTTTCTGAAAAGAAACAAAATAAGCTTCTAAAATCCAAAATATGAGTAGTTAAATATAATTTAGTGTAGCTTCTTTAAACAGTTAATGCATACACAAAGGGATGATATACTGTTTTGTTAAATATAGAGTAAGTTCATTACTGCAATTTCAGATTTTCCTCTGATTTGATTTTTAGGTGAGAAATATTGCATTTAGCCTGTATTATCCCATTTTAAGAATGCATATGAAATGTTCTTCAATATATAAACAGCACAGTTTGTTCTAAATAGATTGTCTTTTTCGGTTATTCTAATTTTAATCTAGATTATATCTTATCAAACATATAAGTCACGTAGAAACTTCTATCTTTGTGAAATTTTAAGAAGTTTATCTTCACAATATCAGGGAAGAATTTACTAGCTAGCAATGCCTTTAAATTTCATTTTATACTAAATTTATGTGGAACTGAAAGCAGATTCTTAGTTTTATCTCCACAGCACTAGCAACAACAGAACTTCAACAATATAAATGGAAATTATAACGGGAATGTGAAAATTTGAAGTCAGATAACGAGAGTGCATTTAGAAGGGCAGTATCTTCTCTAAATTTCTCTCAGCAAAGGTGGAGGATGTCTGACAATGTGGCAGTACTTATTTCACAATTTATCCTTACTTTTCAGGAAGACTTACTGAATAGAATACTGTCACTTAAATAAAAAGCATAATTGATTCATTGTAATCTCACATGATGGATGAAAATTGAGGTGCCAAGTACTATAGAAATAGACCAAATACATATTTTAGTGTTAAGCATGGGATGTGCTAAATGTGAAATATAAAACAATTTTGCAGTATTTTCAAGTGCAATCCCAGAGAATAATAGTACTTAGGCTTCAGACCAAATATTGACATAACTAGCTGTAAAGTATCTGTAGTAAAATGGAGATCACCCTTTTTGGCATACTTGGGCATGAAATATCTTGAGATTTGTTTTATTTTGTGTTAAAGTAGGCAGTGCTCCTGGAGATAAATGGTACATATATTGATTATTTTATATTCTACATAAACATTAAATAAAAAATTAAATATTTTCAAAGCTTACTTTATTTCTGGATATTCATTCAAAAGTTAAATCCACTCAGAAAAATATGCAGTTTTATTCTATTTGTAGAAAGATATGAGACTAAAATTTAATCCCAAACACCATTAGAAGTAATATTTTTTTAAATAGTTCACAGATTATCATTTAATATAATTTCCACACTTCATATGAAACATCAAAACTGAAGGTAGGAAGGTAAAGAGATAGTTCAGAGCACCCAGAAACGTAATTTTTGCTTACATCATAATTCAAAATAAGACAGTTGATGAAGATGGCTAGTAACTGATTCTGACAAGAACTGTGGTAGATATTCAACTAAAAAATGAATTTCTCCCTAAAAGACATACTTTAATTAATAAACGAATTCAAGGTCATCACATTATGATTTCCTATTCCTGTGATGTACAGAAGAAGTAATTATGATGATACTTCTCACCTTTTTAGAGTACCTTAAGTACTCTAAAAAGAAGTCTTGACTAACAGCATGCCTGTGACATCTTATCACAGTGGGAATTAACATACCTCCATCCTAAAGGAAAAATTAAACATCTGTTGGTTCTTATTGCTTTCTGCAGTGTGAGAACATTTATGTGATACCTATTGCTTCCATTCTTATTTTTCCAAGTACAACATTTGGATCATAAAATTTGAAGTTCACGGAAAAGTGTTCCCAGATTTAACATACCAAATGTTAAATTCCAGAAAACAGTTTTGGACGTTATAACAAATTGAAGTTTCATCTTAAATGTATGTAGAGTAAACTTAGATGAGTATGCTCATACACTGACAGATGTAATATGATATGAAGTAAGGAAGGATAAGGAAGGAAGAGTTAATAACTTTGCAATCTGACTCTACCACCATGTCTTTATTACATTGAGCTAGCCATACCACTGTTTCATTTCAGTGATGATTTAAAGCCTTAAAAAGTAATACATGACTATTTTCCAAGGGGGAAAAAAAAAAAAGTGAGAGTTATCTGCAAGGGTGGAAGAGGATTAGAAAGAAGAAAGAAGTTATGTACGGTAATATTTTCTTTAATGCAAATTTTAAAATGTTAGAAATAACTTTAATTGCTCAATAGCATAGGTATTGGATTAATCATTAATTCAAGCTGGCAGCATGTTTATTCCAGGTTTGCAATGTGGATAAACAGATCATTTTAATGAATTTTAGAGCCTCAAGACCCATCTAATACTGGCAAGCTTCAGTGTAAAACTTGCAGAACTTCACTGACTTCATAATTTTATTCAAAACTGTCTGAATGGGATTAATATGTTGTTTAGAGACCCTGTTGTAGGCGAATGTGGGAACCCCCATGGGATGTTACGTGACAGGCCCTCCCAGCTCTTTGATTGATGTGTGGCACATGCTTTAGGGGCGTAGATGAAGCACATAGTATATAAACTAGAGTTCACGTGTAATAAACGCCATTTTGCTGTTCATCGTATTGGTGTATACGTGCAGTTATTTGGTCCTGGCCTGGTTAAGGTCAGTAGCATAGGAGGCAATGCAACAAGACCCCTCACAAAAAACAGGTCTATTTTACAGAATGGCAGCAATGAAAAGTTTAGTCGCATTTGTGCTTTGTCTTCCCTGCTTTCTTTATGTCTAGCTTTAAGGTTGGAGTATGAGAGTGGCACATGTAGAAATTTTTTAGATTTTCACCTTTCCATGTAGATTCCCCAGCTACCTCAAAAAGAGCTGATACATTGGTAGAGCTATGTCAGATTGCTCACCCAGGTTCTGGGAAGGTAGAAGAGATCAAGAGATCAAAATACCTGGGAAAGTGCAGCACCACACATGAATGCACAACTGTATCCTGGCTTATCGAAGCGCGCAGAAAGTCCTTACCTGCTGCAAGCATCCTGAATACTTTTGCACTGCACAGATTTTTTTTACAGATTTTTTGACTAATAAATCCATGAACACCTCAGTATTTATTTAAATTTTTTTTAAAAAGCAATCAAATCAACATTGCTTTTAATTATTCTGGGTGGTTCTTACTGGAGTTCCATCCTAACAAAAATTAAAGCACTACCAAAGTCCTTTTACAACGTTTCAACATTAATAACCATCAATAAACCTTTCAAACCTACAGGAAAAAGATAACAAACAATTAAAGGACATGAAACACATAACCAGTGAGGATGAGTAAACAAAATATTTCTAAAATTTCATGTTACTGACTTTTTATTTTTTTTATTTAATTGCACTGATTCTTACCGAGGAAAAGATACTCTTGACAGCATTTGAGAAACATTAGTGAATGCATTACACAGGCTTTTTGTGGCAAAAGAGATACATGCTAGGGTGGTTTATATTGGTAGTTATTGTTACTGCGGAAATTCAGACATTTTTCTTTTACTACTCACAAAGGCAGGAAAAAGATAAAAAGTTGGAGAGATTGAGTATCAATAGTGACTCTAAGATAAGGAAATTACAAGTATAGTGTGCAGTCTTATCTGTCGTTTTCAGACTTGATAAACTTCTACCAAATCCCATGTGTAAAGGAAGAGTCAGATGTAAGAAAATTTAACTTTCCTGGCTTATACAAGTTTTTAGAAGCAAGCTGTATGTTTAAAACAATCAATCGCAGGTCTTTCAGGCTACCTTAAAATGTTCTGTGTTTATTCTGTATCTGAGCCTATCCTGGCCCAAGTGTAATTAGCTGGACAAATGTCACTCTTCACCAGTCTTCATGGACAGTTTTTAGGACCAGTATTATTTAACATTTTAGTGGGCAAAATGGATAGTGGGATCAAGTACAGCTTCAGCAAGTTTGCAGATGACACCAAGCTGAGTGGTACAGTTGACACGCTAGAGGGAAGGGATGCTATCCAGAGGAACTGGGATAGGCTTGAGAGATGGGCCCATGCCAATCTCATGAACTTCAGGGCCAAACATAAGGTCTGCACCTGGGTTGGCCAATCTCAAGCAGATACAGGCTGGATAGAAAATGTCTTGAGAGCAGC
>NW_024964257.1:0-2996 GCF_019238085.1 Lagopus leucura
GACCCACAAGTGGGGTCTGACCCATAAGTGGGGCTGCGACCCATAAGTGGGGATCTGACCCATAAGTGGGGCTGCGACCCATAAGTGGGGCCAGGACCCATAAGTGGGGCTGCGACCCATAAGTGGGGCTGCGACCCATAAGTGGGGATCTGACCCATAAGTGGGGGTCTGACCCATAAGTGGGGCTGTGACCCACAAGTGGGGTCTGACCCATAAGTGGGGCTGCGACCCATAAGTGGGGATCTGACCCATAAGTGGGGGTCTGACCCATAAGTGGGGATCTGACCCACAAGTGGGGCTGCGACCCATAAGTGGGGATCTGACCCATAAGTGGGGATCTGACCCACAAGTGCGGTCTGACCCATAAGTGGGGGTCTGACCCATAAGTAGGATCTGACCCATAAGTAGGATCTGACCCACAAGTGGGGCTCTGACCCATAAGTGGGGCCGGGATCCATAAGTGGGGCTGCGACCCATAAGTGGGGCTGCGACCCATAAGTGGGGATCTGACCCACAAGTGCGGTCTGACCCATAAGTGGGGCTGCGACCCATAAGTGGGGATCTGACCCACAAGTGCGGTCTGACCCATAAGTAGGATCTGACCCATAAGTAGGATCTGACCCACAAGTGGGGCTCTGACCCATAAGTGGGGCTGCGACCCATAAGTGGGGCCAGGACCCATAAGTGGGGATCTGACCCATAAGTGGGGATCTGCCCCCTAAATATGGATCTGCCCCATAAGTGGAGCTGTGCCCCATAAGTGGGGCTGTGACCCATAAATAGGGCATTAACCCCCACAGACTGCCCCATAAGTGGAGCTCTGCCCCATAGCTCTGCCCCATAGCAACACTCCATGATGCTGACCCACAAGTGGGGCTGAGACCCACAAGTGGGGCTCTGCCCCATAAGTTGGGCATTAACCCACACAGACTGACCCACAAGTGGGGCTCAAACCCATAAGTGGAGCTCTGCCCCACAAGTGGGGCCCTACCCCACACTCCATGATGCTGCCCCACAGCGTCGCCCCCTACAGACTGACCCATAAGTGGGGCTGTGACCCATAAGTATGTGAAGCTGTGCCCCATAAGTGGGGCCCTGCCCCATAGCTCTGCCCCATAGCGACCCTCCATGGCTCTGCCTCACAGTGCTACCCCATACAGACTGACCCATAAGTGGGACTGTGACCCATAAGTGGGGCTCTGACCCACAAGTATGTGAAGCTCTGCCCCATAAGTGGGGCTCTGCCCCATAGTGACCCTCCATGGCTCTGCCCCACAGTGCCACCCCATGCAGACTGACCCATAAACGAGACCGTGACCCATAAGTGGGGCGCTGCCCCATAAGTATGTGAAGCTCTGACCCATAAGTGAGGCTCTGCCCCACAAGTGGGACCGTGCCCCATAGTGCTGCCCTATAGCGACACTCCACGGCTCTGCCCCACGGCGCTGCCCCACAAGTGGATGTGGGCCCATAAAGGGAAACACGGATGGACCCACGGACTGACCCACAAGTGGAGTTGCGACCCACAAGTGTGGCTGTGACCCACACAGACTGACCCATATGTTGGGCTCTGCCCCACAAGTGGAGCTCTGACCCATAAGTGGGGCTGCAACCCACAAGAGGGGCTCTGCCCCATAAGTGGGGCTCTGCCCCATAGCGCTGCCCCACAAGTGGATGTGGGCCCATAAAGGAAAACACGGATGGACCCACAGACTGACCCACAAGTGGAGCTGCGACCCACAAGTGAAGCTGTGACCCACAAGTGAAGCCCTGAACCTCTGACCCAGAAGTGGGGCCGCGACCCACAAGTGGGCCCCTGCTCCATAGCGCTGCCCCACAAGTGGGTGTGGGCCCACAGGAGAACATGGCTGGACCCACAGACTGACCCACAAGTGGGGCTGTGACCCACAAGTGGAGCTCTGACCCATAAGTGGGGTGCTGCCCCATAGCAACACTCCGTGATGTTGTGCCACAGTGTCACCCTCCATGGACTGACCCACAAGTGAAGTTCTGCCCCATAAGTGGGGCTCTGCCCCATAGCGCTGCCCCACACGTGGATGTGGGCCCATAAAGGAAAATACGGATGGACCCACAGACTGACTCACAAGTGGGGCACTGCCCCATAAATGAAGCTCTGAACCTCTGCCCCATAAGTGGGGCTGTGACCCACAAGTGGAGCTCTGACCCATAACTGAGGCTCTGTCCCATGAGTAGGGTTGTGACCCATAAGTGGGGCTCTGCCCCATAAGTGAAGCTGTAACCCATAAGAGGGGTTGTGACCCATAAGTTGGGCCCTGCCCCACAAGTGGAGCCGTGACCCATAAGTGCGATTCTGCCCCCCAGCAATCCCTGCAGCAGCGCTATGGGGCAACTTATGGGGCGGATCTGTGGGGCAGAGGGCGGCGACGTGGTTGTATTTATGGGGGGAGGGGCGGATTTGGGGCCAAACGTTCGCTTTTAATAAACGGAAGTGCCGCTGTGACGTCATCGGGCGCTGCTGACGTCATCGGGCAGCGGTGACGTCGGGTGGGGGAGGGGAAATCTATGGGGCGCGAGGGGGCAGAATCTGGGGGTGCTGCCCCATAGCTGTGCCGTGCCCCATAGCTGTGCCCCATAGCCGTGCCCCATAGCCGTGCCCCATAGCCGTGCCATGCACCATAACTGTGCCCCATAGCCGTGCCGTGCCCCATAGCCGTGCCCCATAGCTGTGCCCCATAGCTGTGCCGTGCCCCATAGCCGTGCCCCATAGCCGTGCCGTGCCCCATAGCAGTGCCCCATAGCTATGCCATGCCGTGCCCCATAGCCGTGCCCCATATCTGTGCTGCACCCCATAGCCGTGCCGTGCCCCATAGCCGTGCCCCATAGCCGTACCGTGCCCCATAGCTGTGCCCCATATCTGTGCTGCACCCCATAGCTGTGCCGTGCCCCATAGTCCTGCCCCATAGCCGTGCCCCATAGCCGTGCCGTGCCCCATAGCTGAGCTGCGCCCCATAGCC
>NW_024964258.1:0-1043 GCF_019238085.1 Lagopus leucura
GGCAGCGGCTGGCAGCGGCTGGTGGGGGGCTTGCTGACTTGGCTGCGGCTAGCAGTGGCTGGCAGAAGCTGACATCGGATGGCAGTGTCTGGCAGCGGCTGGTGGGGGGCTTGCGGTCCTGGCAGCGGCTGGCAGCGGCTGGCAGCAACTGGTGGGGGCCTTGCCTCCTTGGCAGCGGCTGGCAGCGACTTGCGGGAAGCTTGCGGCCCTGGCAGCAGCTGTCAGCAACTGGCAGAGGCTGGTGGGGGGCTTGCAGACCTGGCAGCGGCTGGCAGCGGCGGGTGGGGGCTTGCGGCCCTGGCAGCAACTGGCTGCGGCTGGCAGCGGCTGGTGGGGGGCTTGCCGCCCTGGCAGCGGCTGGCAGCGGATGGTGGGGGGCTTGCCATCCTGGCAGCGGCTGGCAGCGGCTGGTGGGGGGCTAGCGGCTCTGGCAGCGGCTTGCAGCGGTTGGTGGGGGGCTTGCCGCCCTGGCAGCAGCTGGCAGCTGTTGGCAGCGACTGGTGGTGGGCTTGCTGCCCTTGCAGCAGCTGGCAGCCGCTGGCAGCTGCCCTGGCAGCGGCTGGTGTGGGTCTTCCGCCTTGGCAGCGGCTGGCAGCTGCTGGCAGCGGATGTCAGCTGCTGGTGTGGGGCTGGCAACCCTGGCAGCGGTTTGCAGTGGCTGGCAGTGGATGGTGGAGTGCTTGTGGCCCTGGCAGCTGCTGGCAGCAGCTGGTGGGGGGCTTGCCGCCCTGGCAGTGGCTGGCAGATGCTGGCAGCGGCCCTGGCAGCGGCTGGAGGGGGGCTTCTGCCCTGGCAGAGGCTTGCAGCGTCTGGCAGTGGCTGGTTGGGGGCTAGCGGCCCTGGAAGCGGCTGGCAGCAACTGGTGGGGGGCTTGCCGCCCTGGCAGTGGCTGGCAGCGGCTGGCAGCGGCGGGTGGGGCTTTGCCGCCCTGGCAGCGGCTGTCAGCAACTGGCAGCGGCTGGTGGAAGGCTTGCCGCCCTAACACTGGCTGGAAGTGGCTGGCAGCGGCTGGTGGGGGGCTTGCCGCCTTGGCAGCGGCTGGC
>NW_024964259.1:0-565 GCF_019238085.1 Lagopus leucura
CTCCCCCCCCGACCCCCGGCCCCCCGCTCACCCTGACGGGCACGATGTGGCTGGGGCAGGGCACGGCGGGCAGCCCTCGGTCCCGGAGCAGCACGCGGAGATGCTTGGCGTGCCGCTGCTGAGCCCTGCGCAGCGCCGCTCCTTCCGCGCTTCCCACCACCCGCAGCGCCGCCAGCGCCCCGGCGGCCACGCAGGGCGGCAGCGCCGTGGTGAAGATGAAGCCCGGCCCCAGCGAGCGAACGGCGTCCACCAGCGCCTCGCTGCCGGCGATGTAACCGCCAGCAGAGCCCAGGGCCTTGCCTATGGGGGGAGAGAATGGAGAGAGACCCATAGAGAGCCATAGAGAGCCATAGAGAGCCATAGAGAGCCATAGGGATACATGGAGACCCATAGAGAGCCATAGAGACCCATAGAGAACCATAGAGAACCATAGAGACCCATAGAGACCCATAGGGATACATGGTAACCGCCAGCAGAGCCCAGGGCCTTGCCTATGGGGGGAGAGAATGGAGAGAGACCCATAGAGACCCATAGAGAGCCATAGAGATACATGGAGACCCATAGA
>NW_024964259.1:575-1140 GCF_019238085.1 Lagopus leucura
CTCCCCCCCCGACCCCCGGCCCCCCGCTCACCCTGACGGGCACGATGTGGCTGGGGCAGGGCACGGCGGGCAGCCCTCGGTCCCGGAGCAGCACGCGGAGATGCTTGGCGTGCCGCTGCTGAGCCCTGCGCAGCGCCGCTCCTTCCGCGCTTCCCACCACCCGCAGCGCCGCCAGCGCCCCGGCGGCCACGCAGGGCGGCAGCGCCGTGGTGAAGATGAAGCCCGGCCCCAGCGAGCGAACGGCGTCCACCAGCGCCTCGCTGCCGGCGATGTAACCGCCAGCAGAGCCCAGGGCCTTGCCTATGGGGGGAGAGAATGGAGAGAGACCCATAGAGAGCCATAGAGAGCCATAGAGAGCCATAGAGAGCCATAGGGATACATGGAGACCCATAGAGAGCCATAGAGACCCATAGAGAACCATAGAGAACCATAGAGACCCATAGAGACCCATAGGGATACATGGTAACCGCCAGCAGAGCCCAGGGCCTTGCCTATGGGGGGAGAGAATGGAGAGAGACCCATAGAGACCCATAGAGAGCCATAGAGATACATGGAGACCCATAGA
>NW_024964260.1:0-1009 GCF_019238085.1 Lagopus leucura
TGGCCAACGACACCCAACTGATGGCCACCAACACCCAACCAACTTCTGACAACACCAAACCGATCTCCAACACCCAGCTGAAGGCCACCAACACCCAACCGATGGCCACCAACAGCCAACCAACTTCTAACAACACCCAACTGATCTCCAACACCCAACTGATGGCCACCAACACCCAGCTGATGGCCAACAACACCCAAACAAGTTCCAACAACACCCAACCGATCTCCAACACCCAACTGATGACCACCAACACCCAACTGACTTCTAACAACACCCAACTGATCTCCAGCACCCAACTGATGGCCACCAACTCCCAACTGATGGCCACCAACACCCAACCAAGTTACAACACCACCCAACTGATCTCCAACACCCAACTGATGGCCAATGACACCCAACTGAAGGCGAACAACACCGAACCAACTTGTAACAACACCCAACTGATCTCCAGCACGCAACTGATGGCCACCAACTCCCAACTGATGGCCAACGACACCCAACTGATGGCCAACAACACCAAACCAACATCTAAGAACTCCCAACTGGTGGCCACCAACACTCAACCGATGGCCACCAACACCCAACCGATGGCCACCAACACCCAACTGATGGCCACCAACACCCAACTGATGTCCAACAACACCCAACCAAGTTCCAGCAACACCCAACCGATCTCCAACACCCAACTGATGACCACCAACACCCAACTGACTTCTAACAACACCCAACTGATCTCCAACACCCAGCTGATGGCCACCAACACCCAACTGAAGGCCAACGACACCGAACCAACTTCTAACAACACCCAACTGATCTCCAGCACCCAACTGATGGCCAACAACACCCAACTGACTTCTAACAACACCCAACAGATCTCCAACACCCAACCAACTTCTAACAACACCCAACTGATCTCCAGCACCCAACTGATAGCCAACAACACCCAAACAAGTTCCAACACCACCCAACTGATCTCCAGCACCCAACTGATGGCCACCAACACCCA
>NW_024964260.1:1019-2028 GCF_019238085.1 Lagopus leucura
TGGCCAACGACACCCAACTGATGGCCACCAACACCCAACCAACTTCTGACAACACCAAACCGATCTCCAACACCCAGCTGAAGGCCACCAACACCCAACCGATGGCCACCAACAGCCAACCAACTTCTAACAACACCCAACTGATCTCCAACACCCAACTGATGGCCACCAACACCCAGCTGATGGCCAACAACACCCAAACAAGTTCCAACAACACCCAACCGATCTCCAACACCCAACTGATGACCACCAACACCCAACTGACTTCTAACAACACCCAACTGATCTCCAGCACCCAACTGATGGCCACCAACTCCCAACTGATGGCCACCAACACCCAACCAAGTTACAACACCACCCAACTGATCTCCAACACCCAACTGATGGCCAATGACACCCAACTGAAGGCGAACAACACCGAACCAACTTGTAACAACACCCAACTGATCTCCAGCACGCAACTGATGGCCACCAACTCCCAACTGATGGCCAACGACACCCAACTGATGGCCAACAACACCAAACCAACATCTAAGAACTCCCAACTGGTGGCCACCAACACTCAACCGATGGCCACCAACACCCAACCGATGGCCACCAACACCCAACTGATGGCCACCAACACCCAACTGATGTCCAACAACACCCAACCAAGTTCCAGCAACACCCAACCGATCTCCAACACCCAACTGATGACCACCAACACCCAACTGACTTCTAACAACACCCAACTGATCTCCAACACCCAGCTGATGGCCACCAACACCCAACTGAAGGCCAACGACACCGAACCAACTTCTAACAACACCCAACTGATCTCCAGCACCCAACTGATGGCCAACAACACCCAACTGACTTCTAACAACACCCAACAGATCTCCAACACCCAACCAACTTCTAACAACACCCAACTGATCTCCAGCACCCAACTGATAGCCAACAACACCCAAACAAGTTCCAACACCACCCAACTGATCTCCAGCACCCAACTGATGGCCACCAACACCCA
>NW_024964261.1:0-894 GCF_019238085.1 Lagopus leucura
GGGGTCCCTATGGGCTCCTATGGGGTCGCTGTGGGGTTATGGGATCCTATGGGGTCCTATGGGGTCGCTGTGGGGTTATGGGGTCCCTGTGGGGTCCTATGGGGTCGCAGTGGGGCTGGGGGAGGTCTTTATGGGGCCGGGCGCTGTGGGGCGGCCCCATAACCCCCCCATTTCCCCCCCCCCCCAGCACGCGCAGTTCCATTGGGATCCCGAAACGGTGGGGCTGATCCACGGCTCCTTCTTTTGGGGTTACATCGTCACCCAGATCCCGGGGGGCTTCATCGCACAGAAGTTCGCCGCCAACAGGTGGGGGTCGCGACCCCCCCCCCAATTAAAAACCCCATAAACCCCACAAATGGGGGCTTCCCACCCCCCTGCCCCCCAAATCCCCCATAAATCCCATACAAAGGGGTCGAAAATGGGGTCCTATAGGGGGGCCGTTGTGGGGTCGCTGGGGGGTCCTGTGGGGTCACTATGGGGCTGCTATGGGTTCCTTGTGGGGTTATGGGGTTCCATGGGGTCACTGTAGGGTTATGGGGTCACTGGGGTCATGGGTCACCGGGTTATGGGGTCACCGGGGTTATGGGGTCACATGGGGGGTTTAGGGGGGTCCTATGGGGTCACTGTAGGGTCCTTGTGGTTCTGTTATGGGGTCCTTGTGGGGCTGTGGGGTCACTGGGGGGTCCATATGGGGTCCTTTGGGGTCGCTGTGGGGTTATGGGGTCTCTATGGGGTCCTATGGGGTCGCTGTGGGGTTATGGGGTTCCTATGGGGTCCTTTGGGGTCGCTGTGGGGTTATGGGGTCCCTATGGGGTCCTTTGGGGTCGCTGTGGGGTTATGGGGTCCTATGGGGTCCTTTGGGGTCGCTGTGGGGTTATGGGGTCTCTATGGGGT
>NW_024964261.1:994-1713 GCF_019238085.1 Lagopus leucura
GGGGGGGTCCTATGGGGTCACCATAGGGTCCTTGTGGTTCTGTTATGGGGTCCTTGTGGGGCTGTGGGGTCACTGGGGGGTCCTAATGGGATTATGGGGTCCCTATGGGGTCTCTATGGGGTCACTATGGGTTCCTTGTGGGGTTATGGGGTCCCCATGGGGTCACTGTAGGGTTATGGGGTCACGGGGGGGGGGAGGGGGGTCCTATGGGGTCACTGTAGGGTCTTTGTGGTTCTGTTATGGGTTCCTTGTGGGGTCATGGGGTCCCTATGGGGTCCTTTGGTGTCGCTGTGGGGTTACGGGGTCTCTATGGGGTCTTATGGGGTCGATGTGGGGTTGTGGGGTCCCTATGGGGTCGCTGTGGGGTTATGGGGTCCTATGGGGTCCTGTGGGGTCACTGTGGGTTATGGGGTCTCTATGGGGTTTTATGGGATCACCATGTGATCATTTTATGGGATCGTTCCTTGTGGGGTTTTGGGGTCCCTATGGGGTCGCTGTAGGGTTATGGGGTCGCTGGGGGGGGGCTCCTATGGGGCCACATTTGGGTTCTTATGGGGCCACGATGGGGTCCTTGTGAGGTTATGGGGTCACTGTGGGGTCCTGCGGGGCTCCTTATGCGGTCCCCACAGGGTTATGGGGTCTCCGGGAGCTGCTATGGGTCCCTTTTGGGGTCACCATAGAGTCCCTATGGGGCCGTTATGGGGTCACTGGGGGGGGGG
>NW_024964261.1:1813-3019 GCF_019238085.1 Lagopus leucura
TTATGGGGTCCCATGGGGTCCTATGGGGTCACTGAAGGGTTATGGGGTCTCTATGGGGTCACTATGGGGTTTGGGGGTCCTATGGGGTCCTGTGGGTCACTGAGGGGTTATGGGGTCTCTATGGGGTCCCTGAGGGGTTATGGGGTCCTGTGGGGTCCTATGGGGTCACTGAGGGGTTATGGGGTCCTGTGGGGTCACTGTGGGCTTTTGGGGTCCCTATGGGGTCTCTATGGGGTCACTATAGGGTTATGGGGTCCTATGGGGTCCCTATGGGGTCACTGAGCGGTTCTGGCTCCCCCTATGGGTGGGATGGGGTGCGTTATGGGGTGGCGGTTTGTAGGGTGGGGGTTATTATGGGCTGGCGGCCCCGCAGGCTGCTGGAGCGGCGGCAGGACGATGCGGAGGGCTTGGAGTTGAGCTCTGGGGGTTTTGGGGGGGGGGGGTCTCAAGTTGGGGGCCCCCCCCCCGGCCCCCCATCCTGGACTGTCACTGCTTCGGGCTGCCGCGGCGTTATGGGATCGCCGTGCTCTGCGCTGTGGGGTTTTGCATCAGTTTTGGGATCCGCTGCAATTTGGGGGTGGCCGTGGTCAGCATGGTCAATGGGGAGGTAAGGGGGTCCTATGGGGTCCTGGGGGGTCGCTGTGGGGTTATGGGGTCCCTATGGGGTCCTTTGGGGTCGCTGTGGGGTGATGGGGTCCTTATGGGGCCTGATGGGGTCCTTTGGGGTTGCTGTGGGGTTATGGGGTCCTTATGGGGTCCTTTGGGGTTATGGGGTCCCTATGGGGTCCTTATGGGGTCTGATGGGGTCCTTTGGGGTCGCTGTGGGGTGATGGGGTCCCTATGGGGTCCTTATGGGATCCTTAGGGGTTATGGGGTCCCTATGGGGTCCTTTGAGGTCGCTGTGGGGTGATGGGGTCCTTGTGGGGTCCCTATGGGGTCCTTATGGGGTCTTATGGGGTCCTTTGGGGTCGCTGTGGGGTTATGGGGTCTGTGGGGTTGTCACAGGGTCCTGTGGGGTCACTGTGTGGTTATGGGGTCCTTATGGGGTCCCTATGGGGTCCTTTGGGGTCGCTGTGGGGTTATGGGGTCCTATGGGGTCCTTTGGGGTCGCTGTGGGGTTATGGGGTCCCTATGGGGTCTTACGGGGTCACTGTGAGGTTATGGGGTCCCTATGGGGTCCTATGGGGTCATTGTGGGGTTATGGGG
>NW_024964262.1:0-2496 GCF_019238085.1 Lagopus leucura
AAAATCTGACATATGTATGTTTGCAGAGCAGCCTCAACGTTTATTAGTGAAAGAGCTTTCTATAAGGGGGCTTAGATTTACTTTTCCTCTGAAAAGCATCTTTAGAAATATCCTGCAATCTGCGGGAAGCCAAGACTGAGCAGAAGAGAAAAGCACTTCCAAGTCTTCCAAACGAGACATGAACTACAGCCATCTTGACTGTTTGTTGACCTAAACTGGACCTGAACCTCTTGATCCAGGCTGAGCAATAGCCAGAACTGAATCCAAGCTCAAGCAGAAGGGATGTTGCTGAATCCCAAAATGCTACAGTAGAATTGGAAGCCAGCAGGAGCACAACTGTCCCACAGAGTTTAGGAAATTGTACGTTTTTTCCTCTTCCAAACCTGGAACTTGTGCAGTTTTACAGCTTCTGTAGGAAAGGACCTTGTGATAGATCCCATCTGTGCTGTAAGAAGTATTGTTTGGGGTGGAGAGCATCACTGTTCAGAGCAATTGATCCCTTGGACGTCTTCATGGGTGCCAGATTTAGAGCCACTGACACATGTCTGCTGTTTTAAATGTCAGGCACCCACTGCATGTACAGCTGAGTGTGGGCCTGGAGGAAAGTGATTCTGCACCGACTGATGAGCTTTGTGACCCACCTCTTTGAACAATCCCCTGCCGTGTGTGTCAGCCCAACATGTGTGGAAGAAGTGTTCCAGGAAGTTTTCCTGCAAACTGGTGAGTTACAGGGGCAGCAGCAGGTTATGATGGGAACATTCTGAGTCTTGGGTGGGAGAAATTGGAGGTAGCTGGAAAACTGTAAGGTCAGCAATGTTCTGGGCTGTTGCTGAATAAAAACATTCATCCAGTATGGTGCTATTATGAGAATACTGATAGCAAAAGCAAATAAAATGGACATTAGCGCTTCCAGTGTGGTGATCGTTATGTAATTAACAGGCTTTATTTCTCGTGTTTTTTTGCTGTGTTCTTGTTTTGTTCTGTTTTTGTCTTACAGCTACTTTTATTTCAGATATATAGCAGCGAGAATCTTTCCACTCCCTGTATGCTGTCCCATTTAGTTCCCACCATTCATTTCATTACATCCCATACGTGCCGTTCTTCCACTGAGCTTGATTAATGCCAGTTTCTCTGCAGTCATTCCCTCAGCATGAGTAAGATGGTGACCATATTTCCTCTTTATACAGGAGAGTATCAGGGCAGGGGATAAGGAGACAACTGGAATTGCTGAGAAAGAGAGCGAGGTACGTGTGAGCAGCCTCAGGAATGTGGTTGTGCTTTAATATCTTCAAGAGGAGCGTGGCAAAAATATATGTATTTCATCTGCATGTAATCAGTGTGCAGAGAATACAATGTGACTGTGACCCAGCTGTGGTACCAGAACATTTCTCATTCAGTGCAAGACCTACCTTAGAAACTGCCTGTTGCAGCAGTACAGACTGATAAATATTTTGGGGCAGAAAACAATCAGATCCATGAACAGAAAGTGGCATAATGCTGTTTCTATTGACATTTGTGGTAAAGAGAGAATATGCTGCATAGATTCACAGTAGCTTTTACGTTTCCCTTGAATTTGTTTGTCTAGCCTTTGTCTAAGCATCTTTAAAAAGGAAAAGGAATTTGGATTCATCCTTTGTTTTTCCTTGCACAGCTGAAAATAATCATGCCACAAGTTCATTTTCTAAAATATGAATGTGGCACTGAATTAGGTAAATTACAACGCAACTGAAAAACTCAGGGACATACTTAATTTCTCTTTAGGTGGGCATGTTGAGGTAGATCAAACCCAGTTTCTATAGCTACAGGTGCTGATGCACTGCTTCTCTAGCATTGTCTTATCACTGCCAGGTCTGGGCCAAGAAATGCCTTGCTCTGCCCTGAGCACAAAGGCTAAGCCTTTGAAATGCATCTTTCCTCTGTTCCAAACTAGGTGCCCTTGTAAAGTAACTTCTATCTGGTCAGCTTAACCTGCTTAGAGGAGCAGTATTACTGAATGCAGAAGAGATGCTGTCAGGGATCAGGCTGTTTGCTAAGCTGATGTCCTGGCTCCAGTGGAGGACTGTCCTTCTGAGGCAACTTTCATAACCAGTTCTGCAGTATTACTCCAAAAGCCTTCCAAGACTTTGCAAGCAGTTGGTGTGCTCCCTAAAGCATGATAATTAGTTCTTGATCTTATATGAGACGGCTGAGCTGTAATCATGACTAACTGTCCTAAAAATTACCCAGTCCTTTTCTAAATCAAGCCGTGGAGCAAGATCTTCAGCTCTGGAAAATGGGGAGAGCTGAGTGAGCTCCTCCCAGGCCCCCAGCTGCAGACTCGGCTGCTCTCCTGCTCTTCATGGCCTCATTCTTGCTGCTGCTGAATCTGGGCACTGCACTGAGCTGACAGTTCTATTAGAGGATAATGCAGCCAGCTGCAGCCTGGGTAAAGAAGCATTCGCTGTTACTGCAACTCAAAGCCACGTGGCTCTGTTATCACAGCCTTCATTACATTGG
>NW_024964263.1:0-6273 GCF_019238085.1 Lagopus leucura
GGAAGGAAAAAAAGGCCATTCAGTGGTAAAAGCTGTGCTACGAAAAACAGGAATTGAATTTCATTGAATACCTGGGTCTTGTTAGAGCTGCCCATAGTATGGTTTTTACTTCCATGTAATGTCTTTGCACACCCAAAAAATATGTTGCACAGCAGGAGATCATTGCCACAAGTTAAATTATGTGATTCTAGCTAGTAAAATGTCTCATTCTGTAGTATACACTTTAAATACCTAGACATATATTGTACATAACTCTCCATGCCATAGAGCTCTCATAAATGTGTTTTGTTCAGGTCAGATTTTAAAGGGCCAGCTAACCTCTGTATCTGCTCAAATCATCTGTAAAACAGCATCTGGAAAGCTGAGTAGAACCATGTAAGGACAAAAGTATCTAAAATGTATGGCACTGGCACAAGGTTGCATTCAGTGATGCCAAAGGTGGGGTACAAATGTACCTCAGTGGTAAAAATTGATTGAAGGAGGAACACTCCTTAGAAAGTCAGTCTTCATCGGTGTTCATTGCTAAATGACAGAAATATTGGGAAGAAAGCTTTGTCACTGGAACATAAAAGAAATTAGAAACATAGCTACTCTTAGGGTGGATACTTAGTAATTCCTGAAAGGGTGGATGGGATTCAAACCACAGTTTGCTCATGTTTCTGGATAGGACATTTTCTGTGGGGAAAGACAAAAGAAGAAGGAAAATAAATCTTTGCATCAAAGAAGATGAATGAGATGGGGAGAGTGCATGCAGAAGAAGGGGTCAGAAATGTCCTGAAGGGGAGCATTTTTTGAAGGTAGCTGCAGAACTTACATATGCTTTATGTAAGGCATGATTATTGCTTTTCCTTTGGTGTAAAGTCTCAGTGTTGGCAGCTTTTCATCCCAGATGATCTAATCCCTTTCTAGTCCAGGTTTTTCTCCCCCTAGCTCGTTTGTCATATATGGTAAATATGACAAACACTGATATAGTTGAAGCACTGAGAGCCCACAGAGGGCCCACATCATTACTTATAATGGATCCATCACACTCTCATGCAGAAAATTGTTCAAGGTCTTGTTAACTTGTGTTCACTAGGATGTCTGTGTCTGACATTTTGCTCTGTGTGTCCTGTTACCTAGGGGAAGAAAGTATCACACTTTACAAAGTATATGAATCACTTCATTCTTTCCCAAGTAAAATGCATCCATGTGTGCAGGACCTCAAACAGCGAAGGCTTATCTGAGTCTTGCACTTGAAGCAGTATCTTGATGGTGGAGCTTGTTTTGAGTAGATGGTCTGTGCTGTTCTGACTGTAAAAATGGGTCAACAAGAACATTCAGTATAGGTCTGCATTTTTACCAGGAATTAGTAAAACCCTGAGTTTAAACCCTTGTTCTGATAAACTGTTTTCCCTTCATGAATTCTTCCCACTTTTCCTGCAAGAATCTGTTTGAAGTTGGTTGTCAAACACAATGAACACCAAATTCCTCAAAGCAGTTCATTCCTCCAGTTTATATACTCTTTATTCTTATCAAAGTCAGGCTGAACTTCATGATTTCTATCAAGTTTCAAATTTCTAACAGAAAAGAAAGTACTGGGTTAATGTGGATAAATTTTTGCTTGCAGGAGGCAGAAGAACCAACCCTGTATTCAAGCTCAGAGAGATAACTGAAGCAAGGCCCAAGCTCTTCTCTTGGGAAGCACTGCAGGTTTCTGAGATCAGTCATTCCAGATGCCATGCACTGGTCTAACAATTTCAGGGGAAATTGAAGGACTTTGTGAGGAGCTTCTCCAGAAAGATCACATAGTCTCAGTGCCACCATTTCCAGAGGAAGAAAAGCAAAAATGTTCCCTCCAAATTCCAGCACTGGTTTAAATATTCATGCAGTGACACTGTGAGCTGTTTATCATTGTACCAACTCATCTTCCCTTCAGAGTCCTAACGTATTACTATTTTCTCGTTTTATGTTAAACTCTTCAGTGGTTTAAATTCTTATACCATTAGAAGAGTTTAAGGACACACAATAGTTCAAATTACACTAAGGATTCACAGTAGCCTCCAGCCTTAAACTAGTTCAGAGCAACATAAAGATGTCCAGATCCTTCACCATCTGGCTGTCACCCAATTTACATGGCTTCAGGATCCTGGACATGTCAATCTCAAATTGCTCCTTCCACACATAATTTTGAATGCTTTCCAGGTCTGACCTTGAGCACCAGGATGGGGACATCCACAGCCTCGACAACTTGTTCCATTGTCTCAACACCTTCACAGTAAATAATTTTTTCCTAATACCTAGTCTAAATCTACCCTCTCCCAGTTTAAAACCATTTCCCCTCGTCCTGTCACTACATGCCCTTGTTAAAAAGTCCTTCCCCTGCTTTCCTATAAGTTCCCTTTAGGTACTGGAAGGCCACTATGAAGTACCCCCCCCCAGGAGCCTTCTCTTCTCCAGGCTGAAGAGACCCAGTGCTCTTAGCTTGTCTTTGTATTGGAGGTGCTGCAGGCATCTGATCATCTTTTGGCCCTCCTCTGGACCCACTCCAGCAGCTCCATGTCCTTCTGCTCAATTCTACACCAGAACTGGATGCAGAACTCCAGGTGGGGTCTCAGGAGAGCAGAGTAGATGGGCAGATTCCCACTTCCCATGTTAGCTACAGAGATGTCTAACAGAACATGTCCCAGTCCCTGAGGAATGCCACTCATCACTAAATCTTTTCTTGGACACTGAGCCATTGACTGCAGGTCTCTGACTGCTACCATCCAGCCAATACCTTATCCAGAGAGTGGTCCATCCATCAAATCCATGTTTTCTCCAATCTGGTGAATAGTATGTCATGCAGACTGGTGTCAAATGCTTTGCAACAAGTCCACATCTAAAGGATGCTCTTCCTTTATCTACTGACACTATAACTCCAGCAATTAAAGGCCACCGAGTTTGTCAGGCATGACTTGCCCTTGGTGAAGCTATGCTGGCTACCCTAAATCACCCCATCAGTGTTTTCCATGTGCCTCAGTGGAATCTTCAGGAGGGTCTTGCTAGGCACAGAGGTGAGATAGATTGGCCTGTGGTTCCCTGCATCTTCTTTTTTTTCCTTTCTTAAAATGGGGGTTATATTTCTCCTTTTCCAGTCAGAGGGAAATTTACAAATGCTTGAATACAGTTTATTTTGGACAAAGCTATGGCTGATCAAAAGTTTACATCAAGATATCTTCATGTATTTTTGTTTGTTTGTTTTTTTGTTTGTTTGTTTGTTTTTCAGAAGAGAAGTGGCTGTTTGATTGTTAAGAATTAAGAACAATAGGAAAGCTTGATGATGAACTTTCTAGTTTTTGATTAAGAGGAACTCAAATGTCAGCATGAGTCTGTGTATGTAGCAGTGGATAGGTACTGAAACATTCATGGAAGAAATCAATGTGAAACACATTAGCGCTAATACTTTCTGGTTAGTGAATGAAATGTCATAAAGACATTTCCTGTATTTTTGTTTAGATCTCTCTATTTTCAGTAATATAGACAATTTCCCTTCCCACTGAAATCTCTGTAGATGTTCTGTCAATTTTATTAATATTCAGAAAAGTACATTTAAATTCTCATCGTTTGTATAACTTCACTAAAACTGAACAGATATTACAGTAACAATATCTCAACATCAATTTTCCATGTGGTCTATTTTTTAAAGATAAGGGATAATTAACTGATTTCAGCCTGCTCTCTCATAACTGCTTGATTTTTATATTTGTGAATAAAGTTTTTTTTTTCCAAGATGATTAATTATAGCATTCCTTTCAATAATGGATCATTTGGTATCAAACAAGAAGCAAGTTTATGTTGTAACCTATCCCTTACCTCTAAAAGTTACTGTACCTCTTTCCTTTGTCTGTCCATCTGTTTTCATTACAAAATGCATGCAAGGACCAATTAAAGCTGAAGATTATAACTTATTTGTCAAATATAGAAACTGCACGAGAGATTCACAATTTATTGAGAGTCTGGAAATGAGGAAGCATATTTAAGTAGACTAGCTGTGCTTGCATGGGAAACAGTCTACCTTTAAGAGTCATTCTGAGTATGAAGTTATTTAAACAATCTATTAAATATATAGATAGGTGAGCATGTGAAAAGAGTGTATGCCCTCCCTTTGACACTGGGGTGTATTTGCTTTTTCAGCTTGCAAGTCTCACTTAAGTGTTTAAAGTTAGTCAATAAAGTGTCCAACAAATAAATAAATAAATCATTCAATAACAGTGTACATGCATTAAGAATATGGACATTTAGGTTATAGCTGTCTGAACAGCTGGATGTAAGGCTTATGGGACCTATGTGTTCAGCTAATTGAAGAGAAGCTGAGATTTATATTGTGTCTTCATATGGGGGAAAACACATCTGACAACTAATTTCAATGATTTTTCTGTTTTTCTCAAAGTGGAGTAATGATGGCTGAAGAACGAATTTTGAGTAAGGTATTTTTGGGTTGATCTGGATAATCGGGGTAGTCTGTCTGCCGCACCATCCAGTGGTGTTTATAATCTTAATTCATCCTTTTTTACTTGGCCTTAGGGAGAATGAGTAATAGGTTTATTAACATTATACTTGGTGTTCATAGCATGTGCAAATGTCTTCTTTCAAGACTCAAAGTGTCATCTTAAATGGTTAGATTTTTTCTTTTTTTTTTTTTTTTAATTTTGTCTTGGCTTACCACTACCCGGTTTGCATTCAGGGGGCTGTGTTTTTTCTATCTTACACTGAAGAGCCTTCACTGTTGAATAAGTGAAATCACAACCAGATTTAATAAAAAATTAATATGGAGAATTCTGTTTAGCAGATGCCCTGTTTGTATGTGCCTTGTTCCTTGACCATGCTGATTTCAAGGGCCATGCTGATTTCTTGATCTGGGATCAGAAAGGGTTTTTGTCTAAGTCAAAAGTTTTCAAAGATGATAAAAGCTGCCAAAAGCTGCCTTACCCTTCACTTGCAGAGTGATCTGACTGTTGTGATCCCCTATGTCCATTTGTATATTCAGTTTCCTACATAAGAACTAACAGCTTAGAAATGAATAGCATTCTGGAATGTGTTCATCTGTGTCTGTAATATGCAGTTTATTTCTCTGGCACAGAAATATTTCAACTTCTGTAAAAATTCAGTTTCCTACATAAGAACTAACAGCTTAGAAATGAATAGCATTCTGGAATGTGTTCATCTGTGTCTGTAATATGCAGTTTATTTCTCTGGCACAGAAATGTTTCAACTTCAGTAAAATCTATAGTTTCAAAATAAGTAAATTATAATGCTGTACCAAAAAAAAAAAAAAAAAAAAAAAAAAAGATCAGATGGTCTCTATGCCTCTTAAATTAACACCATGAAAGTATACTGATAGTTTTTGATGTTCTCTCTAGTGACAAGATTAGGAGAACTATTAAAGGTTAGAAAAATACAAATCTGAGACTGCACCTTGAAACCTTGATGAAATATTTCACCGAGATTCCAGGCAAAAAAAAATCCACATCACCACTCAGAATTACGGTAAATGCTTCAGGTTGTCACTCAGTTGGGGATGGTTTGACATTTCTATGAACAGCCTGTGTAAGTTTGGGTCTTTCTGTCTTGGTCCTTCCACCTTTGATTTTAAGTGAATGTTCAGTCTGAAGTCAGTAAAGTGAAGTGCCTGCAGACAGGGATCAAGTTGAGGAAAAGAAGCTTCTACATCTTAAGACACTTTGAAAATTAATATTTCAGTGTTTCAGAACCTTGACAACCCCCTAACGTAACTGTGCAATAAACTGCTTATAAGTGCTGTGAGTCAAAAGAGAAAACTACTAATCTGCAACTCAATTTTTACAGTAGACTTGAGTTTCCATTTTGCCTTGTTGAATATCTCATTTTATTCCAAAACAAGCTCCCTTTCTAAACTCTGATACTGATTCCCTCTGTATTCTTCAGGAAATAGCCTCCAAAACCTGTTTTCCTGAAGTTTTGTCCTTTGTATAGTCATGAGCTTATTGATCTTCGCCTACTTGCAGTGGCTCTGATATGCCCCTGGGGCTGCAGTTGAGGGGAGTTAAACCTTCTGGGGTGAATTAGCTTCTGCTTCAGGTTGGCAGGTATCAGATAGATAGAAAATAAATGGGTTTAGGAGCTCTAGGGACATTAGTGCTGCTGCTTTAAAGGAGCCAGTGGAAAATAAATATGGCTAAATGAAAGAAATTATATTTACTTTAGTTCACCTAAGCTTTGCTTTCAGGAAAAGAAAAGAAAAGAAAAGAAAAGAAAAGAAAAGAAAAGAAAAGA
>NW_024964263.1:6283-23129 GCF_019238085.1 Lagopus leucura
AAGAAAAGAAAAGAAAAGAAAAGAAAAGAAAAGAAAAGAAAAGAAAAAGTGGGATTGAAGAAAAGGGGGAATCCAGGTCAGCAAATGATGCCCCTAGAGTCACACAAGATACAAAGTCAAGCCTGAGTATAATTTGGCTCCTGTGTTTAACTACACTAGTCCAATAAACCATTTTTATTACAACACAGAAAGCAGAGTTGCCAGCCATCTCTACATTTACTGAAGGTCATTAATTTTGTTTTTAAATAAAAAGCATTCCTCTCTCTGAAAAAAATAAAATAAAATTAAATAAAAATAAAAATAAAAATAAAAATAAAAAAAATAAACAAACAAAAAAGAACCCTTATGAAACATAAATTTTAAGTTTAGAGAGATGTTGTTACAGATGAACATTTAAAAATAATATTCACTATTATTCAAGCTTTGGCACTATTTCATACAGCATTTCAGCATATTTTTTTATGTTTCAATAAAGCCAAGGATTTCGTTTAGAAAACCACTTTTTTAAGCAGATGACTTTCCCTAAGGATTTCTAAAAGCCAACAGTTGGAAAAGTGTGGGGTCATGTCAGCAAAATGTATGCTTTGTTTCAAGAAATTCATTAGCAGGTGGGTTGCTTATTCTGATGCAAAGTGCCAAGTTATAGAGGTCAGTGGATTTATAAGGTTCAAGGAGGAGAATTTACAACCCCAAAGCGGGATGGCTGGCATGAGAAATTGCTAGTACTATTGTGAGCTGTTAGAGTCAAGGATGGGACTCCCGATCAACTAAAACTTGTCTGACACCAAGAAACTTTGTTCACTTTATTCCATATCTGTAGCTGACATAAATTGTATGTGAAGCTGTTATTGTTATTGCAATTTATTTACATTGCAGAGGTACCCAGATGTCCCACACAGGATCAGGATCCAGCTGTGTTTTGGACTATTCAAACACAAAGATATAATCTACCACCAAGGCAATTTTAGTCATCAAAAAAGGGTGATGTGGAAAAGGATAAAGGTAATATATAAAAAGAAAGTAACTTCACAGTGAGCTTTATACACATCAGACTTTTAAAAATGTTTCCTTAAAGTTTGTTCTACTTTACAGAGACCAGTCTAGCTACAATATTTGAGAAGGAAGGACGAAGCCTTCTACTAACTGCTGGAAGAATGTTTCTTGTTTCAGAAGAAACGCAGAGGACAAAGAGAAGTGCCTTGAACGCAGTTTCAGGGTGAGAATTCTATGGAGCATTTGCAAGGGAAAGAAAATTAGTTTCTAAGGTTTGAGGTTTGGTTACAAGCCAAGAAACTGGACCCTTCTCAAGGTTTGCTGAGCTTTCCAAATCCTCTCACAATGCTAGGAGAGGTTTGCAGGGAAAGTAATCTGACATACAGTTTACAATGGATTATACAAAGTCTTGATCCAGTTCTTAAGATTTGAGATGAAATTCCCTTTGGGCTTTGAGGTTTATTCAAATCCAAATGATGGGCTGTAAACCCAATGAAGCCTGTTAAAATAATTCAGATGAACCTCTGCAAGCTGAAATCATACATTTGAACCAAAAAGTTCATGGAAATTTTTTGAACCACTGAAATCAATAATAATTCTGACACAGACTTGAATTAGAGTAGTAGTAGATGTAACTTCGGACTTTTGAAATTTTTAAGTAGAAAGTGCAAATATCACCCCAAAAGCAAGAGAATGAAGGTGGCAAAGAAAAATACTATTGCAGCTATGGCCAAAGTTGGAGTTCCCCCAGACTTTTCACTGTAGTATTAGAAGTTGAAGATGGTCTTCTACTCTCTTGCTCCATTGACCACTGTGACATTTATACTTCAAAAAGTCAAGCTTTACTATATCTGTACAACTGAACTTTCACATGACTAATACAAGTCTGCCATAATTCATATTTACACTCTCAAAAAAATGGAACTACAGAGTCCTTTAGAAAATAAATAAAACAGTAAATATTTGCAACTTTTTGAAACTCAGTTGTCGTCCATATAAATTAGGCCTGTGTCACCACATCATAAAATATTGACTACCTATAAAATAGTTCTACTAGAATTACGGACTCTGGGCAATGTAAAATATTTTATGCTCACAAGGGGAACTTTTTAAATGTAATTTTGAGGATTTAAATTAAAAATTCATTTTAAATACCTTCCAGGTGAAAAAATACATTTTGTGCATTCTGTCACAAATTTGATATGTGTATTGCACTTTTGTAAAATGGTGTGACTGTATCTGCCATAGGTTTCTGAAATGCATGAAAATGAATGGGTTTCTTATTGCAAACAATATGTGGCACAGAACCAGCAAGTTTAAGGTAGTTTATACTGCAAGGAGGTAGTTTGCCCTTTCAGTTTCACCGTGATTTATGCAGCTATTATGTCACAAAAAAGAATGCCCGTAGAGCCTGCTTTATTATTAATTACAATTACTAAGAGTTAAGAGACTCTGTATGGGCAGAGTGTTGGAATAGTCTCCTGCCTCCCAACCTGTCCATTAAGAAAGCTCACATCTCATAAATAAATGCAAGCAATAATATCAAATCTCTCGCTTTTTTTTTCTTTTCTGTTCACGATAGACAAATAAAGAAAAGTTACATTTGTTATTAACACATGGATCACGAAGACGTGCTTGTCAAAAGGGCACAACCAGAAAGATAGAGAAGTTGAAGGTAAAGCTTTGATTGTGCTGCACAGTTTTTTTGCTGGATGCTATTCTCCCTTTCCAGTTGTCTCCTTGCTGCTGCTCCCTCAAGATGTTCACTTTGGTTGCAGCTGCACCAGGCTCTCTTACTCTGATCTTCTTATGCTGACTGTACTTTCTTCCTTTCCGTGACCCTTCTTTTTAGAGTGCCTACTATCCAGCCAATCTCCCTTCTCAAACTGTAACACCAGTGTGATACTCATCACACATAAATTAATTTCATAAATAATTATTTAAAAATTCAACTTATACTATTCCATATATTGCTGTGTATCTCTGGGTATATTTTCTATGTATTTTCTGTATGTATTCTGTATGTTTTCTATGTTTATTTTCTGCACATATCTGATGATTGATTCAAAGAAGACAGAGCACAATGATTTTTCCCAAGTCAGCTGTTTTTTTATTCTCCTACCAGTGTTTCCTGGCATATTAACAGTGCCCTCTACAGAATCATTAATAGATATAACATAGGCTACAAAACACCATTTCAGTGACAATGACATTTCTCTGTTACAGTTTTATTAGTGGAGAAAGTTGACTTCCTCATGAAATTTTAAAATAAAATTTTGCATGTTTTTCTTCTTTAGAAATTGGTAGATACAAGTTTTCTAAAATATTTTACCACCACAAACAGTATTAGAGATAAAATAAGACAGCACAATAGTACTTCCAACAAGGAAAATAAGAAAAATTTCAAATGCGGAAGGAAAAACTTGTATTTGGATTGTCAACTAGGAAAGGACACAGAAAACACAAGCAGCCCAAATAAGCAATATTTTATTTAAAGTGTTTTAAAATCACAGTTCTGAATTTCAGACATTATAAAATGGGACAGTATGTTAGTCCTTACTGTGGACCACTGTGAGTGCCTTAATGGGTTTGCAAAGCCTTAATCCACAAGTGTGGATTGCCACATTCCCTTTTTTACAACCCAGATCCTACCCAGAGCAACAACTGCAAAAAGACATGATGCTTTCACATAGGCAGCACAAGCCTACGACAGTGTAATATTAAGGGCAATAAGGTGTTTAGTAACTGTTTATGATACAGATGTGAGAATGTAGTAGCATTTGAGGTTTTCCAAATGTTTCAGTCTGTTTCAAAGTATGTGTGGGAATATAAAAACTCTATTTCTGAGCATATTTCCCACTGTAACCTAAAGCCATGCTCTTCCCCACCTTACTCTTTTTTCTTACATCCTCTGAGCATAATTCAATTAAAAATAAATATATGTTTTGCTACTCGCTAAAAGGAAGCATGTGTTACTCATTAAAAAATTGGCTGGCACAAATGAATGGCCTGTAGATAATGTACCAGTTTATATTGACTTCCTTTTCTTTTTTTTTTTTTTTTTTTAATTAGACATTTTCTCTTTTCCAAGTCCATTTCCTTACTTCATTTTTTTGTCAGTTCCTTCTCTCTTGTTCTCTTCTTACTTCATAGATCAGTAAGTATCTCACACCATAGAATCAGAGAATCATAGAATGGCCTGGTTTGCAAGGGAACTCAAATATCATCTAGTTCCAAGACCTTGCCATGGACAGGGTTGCCAACCACTAGATCAGACATTGGATCAGGCTGCCCAGGGCCCAATCCAACCTGGCCTTGAACACCTCCAGGGATGTAGCAGATTTCCAAAGCTAGTCAAAAAAGAATATGAGACAAGATTATGGCTTTGATAATGAAAACATTTGTGACAGACAAAGAGAGGAAGTGAGGTTTTCAAGTTTCTGTATTTAAGATAGTTGCAATCTCTATTTTTCACTCTAACTATTGCTTTTTAACAAACAACACTATTAATAATGTTGACTACCTGTTTTTCTGGGTCATCTACGCTGTTAAATAGATGGGAGAAAATTCCGGAATCTCATTTCATGTAATATGTATGCAATTTCATTTCTATTATGAAAACAAAATACTTTTTCAAAGTATATAATCAGAATAAAATATTTTCTCTTCCAGTGAATTGAAACAAAACATACTTCTGGGTGCAAAATTTGTGTTTTACTTTTTATGTTTTTCTGATTCATACTGTGTTGTGTATTTTTTAAATTTCACGACAAATAGTAGCACTTAATATAATGTAATGTGTTATGTTGTTTCTAGTGTGCATAATAAATTTAATTATGTCTACTGTTTCTATGGAAAACAGAAAATAAACACTTCAGCTTCTGTTAAATGACATGTTAGGTACAAATGGCAAGGTAATGAAATACCATAAAATAATGCTTATAAAATAAAAAATAGTGCTTCAAATACTTGATACCTTTTAGACACTAAAATGACCAATTAGAGGATGTTTATGAAGAAATTCAGACCAGTTCTTTCAGAAAAGCAGTTCTTCAGTGAAGCAGTTATGCAGCAGAACATCTTTCTTAGAGTATATAAATCCATTATAACACATCACAATTAAAATTCATCTTAACATCTTACCAGTCATTGGTTAGGATTGTACACCGATATGTTACAGATTTCAGTTAGAAAAAAAACTGATCATGGACAAAACATATAGTTAACTTATATCTCCTCCACAGTGAAACAGAAAACTAAAATCATAAATAGGAGTTGAAGATGCAAAACTAACATGTTCAACAAAAAGTAATAGGTCTCTTGTGTTCTTAATCTAGTTTAATATTATTCACACACACAAAGAGAAAAAAATTGTAAATTTTTCTAGTCATTCAGCTATTTTCTTGGTCACTGCATAAAGCTATTCCAGGTGCGTGCAGCAAATTGTTATCCCATAGCAAGCAGAAAATATTACAATGAATTAAGTTATTGTGTGCATATACATCTTTCTACAATCCATGACCATCTGCATAAAGTCAGGCTTTTCACCATCAGGAGATGAGGGAAATAAATCAATAGACTATTAAATTATAGAAAATTCTTTTAATATAAAAAGTGTCAGTAGTTTACTTTAAGAAATCACAAAAATATATATATTTGAGCAGTGATTCTCTACATTCACATTAAATTCAAACCTACGTATCACCAAAGGAACAACAAGCATAACTCAAGTGCATGGCTATTCAGCAGCCTAACTCAGCAGGCTGTTGGAAGCCATGAAGGACACAATTAACTGATGAACCCTTTTGCTACCAGTCAGTGCCAGCAATGCAGATCTCATCCCTGCCTCACCTGCTTGCTTGGCTGGGAGGTTTCCTGTGCTCTCCTTACTCTGCTTTGGTCTCTGCCTTTTCGCTTTCAAGGAATTCCAGACCATGACAGCAAAGCACAAGAGCTGAAACTTGCCCTGCTGAGACCAGTTTGAAAATTTCTATTCCAGTGATTTTTTTCTCATTTTCTGAATGTGAGATTTCATTAATGATATGAGGCAGAGGACTTTTGCAGGTGACTATCATCGCATGAGGGAGGAGAGATGAGTGCTCTCACCAGTGATTAAAATAATATGTTTAGAGCAGGTGTGGTGGTGTTACATTGCAGGTATACTGACAAGAAGAAAAGATAAAGATTTATCAAAGCAGGATCTAAACAGGTTTGTGCTATCCTGCTAAATGATTCTTGTTACTTTTCTTTTACTATCAGTAGTGTTTTCTGGTAGTACATGAGAAAGGAGATTGAAAGTGTGGAGGTATTACAGCTCATTGCTTTCTAAATCTGCTGCTCCCACTCATTTGCAACAAAAGTTATTATTTGTTCAGCTTAGAAGGAATACATCTCTTTTCTCAAATTTAAAATGCCTTGTTACACAAAAACTGGATGCTGTTTTTCATTATCCTCTAGTCCTAAGGAAAAAAAAAAAAAAAAAGGCAGTGCATCTGAAACAAACTCCAAATAACATATGCAATGTTAAACACCCACCTCACACTCTATTTCAGAACATCCTTTATCGACAAGAAACAACTGTTGAGGTACTTACACGATTTAATATCTTTTAGAGAAATGTAACTCACCATCCTACTCCCTCTAGACAAAATTCAGAATTTCATGGGATAAGAATCTGGTGAGCAACAACAAATATATTTTCTGCAGAAGTCTTATTTGTACACAGTCTTTTCTTAGCCCCGTTTCTCTATATAGAGCAGAAACAAATAGTAGACGGCAGTTTCTGTGCTCATAAATACCCACTGTTACCCCTACAGTGTGCTCCAAGCCCAATGAAGCTCTTCCTTCTCCTTTCTCCAAGGGCTGCACTCCTATTCCTTCAGGGTCCCAGCATCCAGAGCAGACAACTTGCTGCTAATTTTCTAACCCCCGTGTGTTTCCCCTGTGGCTGGGGAATCCCCATCTAGATCAGCTGGAGCCAACCTTTGCACGCCAAGCAGCTGGTTGTTTTACACAGTTAGCCCTATAGGAAAATCAAGTTATTTTTACTGTAAAACATTGAGCCCACCAGGGACACAGAAACACTAGACAGGAGCCCTGTGAGGAAGCACATGCCTGGGGATCCAGAGAGCTTTATGATAGAGGCTGAACAACATTCACCTATCAGTTATGATTCACTACAGGACTATTTAGTAAAATGGTTCCTTTACCGGTTAGTTCCTTTTTCTAAAGCTGAGTAAGTATGTTGTTTGTATGAGAGGCAGAGCCCAGATACCATCCAAAGTACTCATGCCTCCTTCTTTCAAGTTTCTAAAGCTAATATTTTACTGTTTTCCTTTCTCTGTGATAAAATTATCCCTGTTTTAATCCCTCTGTTTTAAATCTTAGCTTATGATTGCAAATGTACTGCTAACACACCATCATTCAGGCAGTGTAATGAAGCTTGCCAAAACTGGAGGTGGATGCTAAAGCTGGTGTCAACTAAAATGTAAGAGTGGTTGTTTTCCTGTTGGACTTTTTACAGGCAGAAACCCAAAATTAAACCCAGCTGCCTTTATTGCCTAACAGTGCCTGACAGAAGAATTATGTAGATGACAGAGATATATGAGGGTTGAATAAGAACACAATTACACTTGTTTGCTGTATTTGAGCAACCCACAGTAAAAGTAAACCACTATATTAATGCTTTGTGGTGGACCAATTACTTTAGCCTTGATCTATTCAATTGTGTTCCTGGCCAGACTCAGCTGATTGAACTTCAGCACAGTATTATGTTTATACCCATTATGTAACAGCTGAGGACCTGGTAAGGTCTTTGTGTCTAGCAGACAGTCACTGACGCCTGCTGTGAGCACTTCTCCTGTTCTTATTTCTTTCATGAGTAATGGTAGAATTTTTGTCACTCACTTCAGAGACATTGCTTTTGGATGCGCTTATTTAATTCACTGGGACAGACCTATAGAAGATGGCAGCAGATAAGGGAAAAACTGAAGGAGGCTTTCTAAAGTTAATATTAATCTTGGTGGAGATAATTACAGATTTTTAAAAGGCAGCCAATAATCTCAGAGAATGACAATAAACTGTGCACACCCAAAGGAGCAGGAAGGAAGCAGCCTTGTCGTCTGCAAGATCTCTGCATTCAAAGGTAGGTGACTCACTGGGGAAACTGGATGGAGAATTTCAATGGAGCTGTCATCTCCTTGTCAGGTCTAAAATGCTTCACAGAACCAAAATGTTCCTGCCAGTGCTTCACTTCTGAAGAAAACTGGGAAAACATTGAACTAAATCTTCCCACCCAGCTCTAATATCAAGCTGCGCATGACCCAAGTTTGGGTGGGTTATGAACACTCTGGAGAACAGTGTTATAATCACATCTTGACAAAAAGGTGTTCTTGAAAGGTATTCAACAAATTGGATTTAAATAAGCAGAAGGTCAAGATGCTTTCTTAGGAGAGAGAAATGTCCAAAAAAGTGACGAAGTAGACAAAAGACTCTTGTCTTGGACAAGAATCTTCATACTATGAATTTAGAACCAAGTCAATCAACTAGTACTGTTAGGATAATTAAGTTATTCTTAGATGTATTGACTGGCATGTAGTGTTTAAGAAACAGGAGCTAAACTCTTTTGTGCATCATTTGTAGAGCCATGTCTAGAGAACTGTGTCATCATCTGACATACAAGAGCCGTAAAAAGTCAGAGATTATCCAGAAAATAAAAGAGAAGGAAGACAAATCCAATTAGTTCAGAAAATATAATATGTGCCGTTTTTCTACATGTTTTTTTCTTGACAGAATTGTTGTTTATCCCAAGTAAAATCCTTTGTTTCCTCTCACCTGCACCTTCCCATTTTTTTGGGACCTTTATTTTTTCTTTTTCAGTTCTTTCAACTTCTATCTTAATGCTCAGTGCAATCATACAAATGGAGTTGAGCACTGAGCAAACAAGTAGGATCAACTAGTCACATTAAGAACAGCTAAAGTAGGCATTTTGCTGAAGCGAAACTATACTATGAGATTGCACACAACAGCAGCCTTCCAGCACGCATAAGGCTGCTGTAAAGATGTTTGTCTGTTCATAGTCCTATCAGAAATGCTATGATCCAAATGAGTTAATATTGAATAAATAAGATACAGGATGATAGACAAACTTCTTATTATAATGACAGATTAGCACTGGAAGAGGACATAAGGGATGGATGTGTAATCTTTATTCTCTGAAGGCTGGTTAGCCTATGTACATTTGTACTACATGTGTAGTCTAATCACATGCAGTCCGTAGAGTTGACTGACATGCCTGAATCACCTTCAGGGCAGAATGTAATGTGGGTGACACATGAAGGCAATCCATGTCACAAGGTGTTCTAAATCCAGGCAACACAGTGCTAAAATGTATAAATGAAAACCACTGCAGATCATTAAATGCTGTGCAGTGCTCAATGCCTCTCAGAAGTGCGCAGTACAGAATTCCCAGACTTTTTTTTTCTCTTCTGAGTAACACCATTATAAGCAGCAGCAAATGGTTGTGCTCCCAACAGGAGCCACATCACTTTCCAAGAGCCTGGACCACTTGAACTTGAAAAGGCTCATAACTAACTAACAGTCCAGATAATACCCTGTAATCTGGTCAGGCAGAGCTGAGGTAACTGTCTGAGTCCCAAAAGGTGATCAGAAACATTTAGAAGCAAAAGGAACTGGTGCTGGTGATAAAGTATCTGGCATTGCTTCTTCAGGCAGCACATGGTCAATCACTTGTGGAAGATAGCTGGAGCTTTGTGCTTCAGACAATATTGTCTTTTGGGTAAAGTACAGAAGTGAAGCTCTGTTCATTTATCTGTCCTGGAAGAATTCTGAAGACATGCACAAAATGAGGATAGAATGCAACCCATCCTCATATATTCTTCCTGTAAAAATAATTGCTTTTTGAAAGTTTCCAGTGGAGCATTATTTTTAATGATTTTTAAATGGGAAATAGTTTAATAGACAATTAAACATTTGAGTTAAACTTCTCTTGAGGTGCTTAAGAAGTTCCACAATGTCACTATCACAGTATCATTGACATTTAAAATCAGTTAATCTCTGAGAATCCGAGGATCCTACAAGTCTGTCCTGAAAAGGAAGCTAGGAAGTTTCTAGTGGATTGATGCCACTTTTTCAAATGAGAGATGGTTTCAGCAGTGCAAAGACTGTCTGGAGAAAGGACTTCCTGTTCTTCAGCCTTACACATCTGCAGAGTAAGCTAAATGCAACTGGCTGAGTTAAAGGAGCTATAATTCTTCTGTTTGTAGAATGATCAAACAGTCAAGCACTTTGGATAGCCTGAGTCCTAAGCACTGTCCTTTTCAAGAATATCATTTGATGTTTCATCTGCTGGAAACTTAACACTTTTTGAAGCAATCTTCTATTTCAGTTTTCAGTAGCTGCTTTGTTGGAAGGCTGACAACAATAAATGCAGGGTTGATATAATTTTAGTATTTTATTTTAAGAGAGCAAAAAATTATTTCAGCTATGACACATTTATTGGCACAGGATTCTATGTTGCTACATCCAACTTGTCTGCACTGGAATAAGTACCTTCTGCATTCACACAGGTACCTAAATAGATTACCTGGCTGAACAAAAGAAAGTTTTATTTAGAACTCTGTAACCTCAGGCCATACTTTGGCAATCATTCTAAGAAAACTTCCACATGCTGGAAGTGTTCTTGGTCAGTTTTCCAACTGATGAAAGCACCAGCTGGGGTGACAAATGACTTTTCTATGCTCTGTTATTTGAATCATTAATCTCAAATATGTTTTCATTGAATGAATCAAATGATTGAAACCATATCATATCATATATATCAGAGCTAGCTATAGTGATGCACCTACTTTGTGTATTAACTGTGATCAAATATGAATTTGATCTTTCAGGCTACATAATTTGCTGATAAGTTTGTGTTTTAAGTTAAGACTGCAAATGGAATTTCTATAAATAAAATCATAACAAAATACAGGTCACTGCTTGAACTACCAGAAGTGAATACACACACACAAAAAAAAGATTCATTTACTTGCTTTAATCTTCCAGATGCAGCAGGTGTCCAAAACACAGAAAAAAATTAGCCCAAGGGAAATCCTTAGTACCATAGTCAGACTTCTTCCTATGTCCAAGCCAGCTGGTTTAAAACAAGCTCAGCTCTTTCTACGTTTTACTTTTAATCAACAGTGATGTCTAGAAGTAACCTGTCTCGAGGTACATAAAAATCAGCTACAAAGAAGAGAAGAGATGAAGAAAGGATGTTTTAGTCTGTTCTAGTCTTCCTCCTTTCTGATGCTCTCCATTGCTGTTATTTCTAAATGATGGATTGGAGTATCCAGGAGATGACATTGGGGTTGTGAGCTGTTACCAGGAGCACTAGCAACCACCACACCTTTCAATTCAGCAGAGCAGCAGCAGAACAGGTTGTGTAAGAGGGGCATCAGGAAAAGGGAAGATAGGAGAAAATGATTGCTATTTCCGAAGTGAGTATGATGAAGCTAGGCAGCTCACAGGAGAAGAACCATAATCTGTGATCTGTAAGGTTGTCTGGGAAAAATGTTTCTGTTTGACTGTTTAAGAATTTATTGAATGAGATCCCCTGGGAAATTGTCCTTAGGAACATATGAATGAAACAGATCTGGCAGTTCTTAAAGGACATCTTCCTGAGAGCACAAGAACCCCCCATCACCCAGAATAAGAAATCAAGCAGAGGAGAAAGGAAACCAGAATGGCTGAACAAGGACCTGTTGGTTAAACTGAGGGAAAGAAAGACATGTATAAGCATTGGAAGTAGAAATCTGTGGCCCAGGAAGAATACAAGGATGCTGTCCTGACATGCAGAGATGGGATCAGGAAAGCCAAGGCTCAAATGGAACTGAACTTGACATGGGATTTGGAAAATAGCAAGAAAGGATTCTACCTGTATATCGGTCAGAAGAGACAGGCCAAAGAAAGTGTAGCCCCTCTAAAGGGAAAACTGGCTGCAACAGACCTGGAGAAAGCTGACGTACTCAATGGATTCTTTGCTTCAGTCTTCACTGGCAGTCAGGCTTCCCATGCCACTAACACATCCCTGTACCTCTTGGCAAGGGTTGGAGGAGTGAAATCTCTCCCACTCAGAGGGAGAAAAAGTAAGCAGAACAAGTCCAAGACCACTTCATGAGGCTGAATATGTACAAGCCTATGGGTCCAATGACAGGCATGCCAGGGTCATGAATGAATGGAATAATGTGGTTGCCAAGACACGCTCCATCATATTTGAAAAGTTATGGCTGTCAGATAAAGTCCTCCCTGACTGAAAAATGGAAGCATCACTCCCATTTTTAAGAAAGGAAGAAAGGAAGATCCAGGGAACTACAGACCAGTGAGCACCACCTTTGCCTGGGCAGATCATGGAGCAAATCCTCCTGGAAGAGGTGTTAAGGTATATGAGGGATGGTGTTAAGGTATATGAGGGATAAGCAGGTGATCTGAGGCAGCCAACACTGCTTCAGCAAGTTAAGATAATGCCTGGCCAATCCAATAGCCTTCTGTGGCTGAATGATGGCATTACTGGCCAAAAAGGAGGCAATTAATACAGTCTCCTTGGACTTGTGCATGGTCCTACATTATATCTTTCTTTCTAAATTGGAGAGATATGGACTTGAAGGGTACCCTATCTGGTGGATAATGAGTTGGATGGTTGCAGCTAATTGTTGCAGTCAACAGATCTGCATGCAAGTGGAGGCAGGTGATGAGCTGTATCATCTTGAAGAAGTGCCTGAGAAACTGTGAGCCATTTCATGATGGACTTGTTACCTAAAAAAAATGTGCATCTGTCATGATGGAAATGTTTATCTAGATATTTTGAAATTTTGCTGCTCTTTGTCTCATTGCTGGTGAATGGACACAAGCTCAAATCATTCTCATTGCAACTTCATTCTTGTTTTCAATTTACATACAATCTATTGCTCCTTGTAATCATACATGCATATATTGTAAAACACAGATTTATACAGAAACTAAGGTTATATGATAGTCAGCTGTTTTTTGCAGCCATCTTAACATCAAATTAGCATGTATTTTATAGGAAGAACACTTTAAGATGAAGTAAAGGAGAGAATCTCTTTCCTGTCAAGGTCAAATACTGACCTGTCAGAAGTAAAAAGATCTTTACGGGAGTCACCTTAGACCCCAGAACTTAGCTTCCTTACATTCCTTTCCTTCACTGGGTGCACATCCCAGATATTTCCAGTATAGCACTGAGGCACTTCCAACCTTGTTGCCACAACTACTCATGCCATACGTTTCCGGTTTCCTTTTTTTAACTTACTGATCTCTGATCGAGATTTGATTTGGGATCTCTGAGCAGCAAAGAGGATAAAATTGCAGTGTCTACGACTGTAGATGGGAAGCTCAAAGGCAGTCCTCTGCTTTGAAACATGCCTTTTCCTTCCTCATGTGGCTGCCATGAAGCAATCAAATGTTTCAACAAGAGACCTCTCTTCCAAACCATCACAGTTATATTGGTTCTAAACCTGAGATTTCTCCTAGCAAATATCCTCCTGAGACAAAAGAAACACTTTGTCCTCTCTCCATCATATTTACAAGGTGATGTGATCACAAGTAACAAGAAGTGACAGCACTGTAAATTCATCACTAGTTATTCCCCAAAATGTAATATGTTTAACTGCTTTCTATATCTTTATGATAGACTCATAATAGAATTTATTGATATGGCAAGTTTCCAGACCCTGCCCCTCACAGGTATTCTCTTTAAGACTCTGCTTGATACCTGCCTTGCTGAAAGCCCTTCAAAATATAAGAACTGTCTACCTGCAGACAAATATCTTTATCTTTCAAATAATGGGTGTTTTATATTGAAAATTAATGTAGATTTCAGCAAAAACTTACCTCAACTTAAATGTGGAGCACTACTTTTCCCCACAGTAACACAGATCTGTCAGTCTACAACTTCCTACACAATCTCATTTTGATTTCCTAATATTGATCACTAAAACGAAACCGTTTTATAAACACTTAAGCTTACAACTTATCACAATGCACTGCCAGGATCTTCTTGGGCCTGTGTCTGTCTTTTTCTAATAATCCATTCCTAAATGTTCTCTCTTGAGATGGAAGAAGGATTGCTAGTTTTCAGGTACTTACCATGTGGTTTCAATGGGTAACTAAAAATAGGTCATACTGGTAAGAGCCTTTGACAAATGTCAGGCTCTTCTAATACTTCCCTTTGTGAGAGAAAGGGCAAGCCAACATTTTCATGGCTGTCAAATAACACTGAGCTGAAACACAGAAGAGCAAAATCTGACAATGAGACATTTCTGCATCTAAGTCCTGTTACATAAGGTAGTATAGGAAAATGAATGTTTTTCAGATTAGCTTTAATGTCAAGACTTGTAGTATGAATGTAATTGTGGCTGATATTTTTATGCTGCTCTCTGACAGATAGTTAGCAATAGACACATCACTTTGTGCAGAAAATGAGCAGACTTTCAATAAAGGGAAAAGGAGAGTGCCAAGTACTTGCACAACTTTCATGCAGTTGATTTATCTTAATTTTTATTATCCCCTTCAAAATGCTCCAGAGCACTATTCAGATTCTCAGCATCTTCATCTCTCCTTTCAGATCTGCTTTCCTTTACAGGGAGACTCTTTTGGCGTCTGTCTTTCAGCTGAGAAAGCAAGACGTAATCTTTAGGACAAAAAGCATTCACGAATCATGAAAAAGGAGGTGAGATTAAGTGATGTGTCTACTCCCCACACTGCTAAACAGCAAAGTCAGTTGGACCTCGCCGAAGAATTGGCACAAATAATTAATCTCGTGAGGCAAAACACAGGATATGGATACCAGTTGTACAAACTGGAGGTTAGAGGCAGAACTGAATGGCAGTAACCCAGACCACAGGATGAGCATGGAGAATCACCCCTCTTTTGTTGTCTCTTATCAGTCGTGCTGATAGAGTGAAAATACACAAAATACAATTCTAACCAATTGCTGCCATTTTTGCAGCATTCTGTATAATCTCATACAATCTCTTCAAAAACTTTTTCCCCTACAATTATCCATCTTTGTCTTAAACAGAAAAGGCAGAATTTAAGTCTTACATTCTTTGAACTTCAGTGGCTTCTTCAATCAAGCTATTTCACATGAGTGCACAATATCTGTCGTTATAGGGAGATTGCTTCCATGTGGCGATTTAAAAATTTCTCCACTTGGTGACTGTGTAAACTTCATCCTCCATTCCTTTAGGAAATGAAATTTTAATACCATATTAAAGAATCTGTTTTCATTCTCTGTTTCAATAGCAATCTATCCTAGATTAATACTTATCAATAACATTGCTGGATGCTTGCAGCCAGTAATTCCCAAAGAAATGATTGGTCATTCTTTTCTGGAGAAAATCATCCAGTTAAAAGAAATTATAGTCACTTCTTGAAGGATGTGGACAGTCAAAAAACATTAGTGTATACTGCAATTGTATAAAATTTATTTATTTATATGAGCTACTGCCTCCTAAATACTTGTAAGTGTTCAAGTTTCAACAAGAAATAACAACAATCATGTAACATGTTCTCCAAGTTTCAGAACTGCTGACACTACATTTCAGGGTTGCATATTTAAAAAGCACAGGACAGTGGTTCTCACTTCTCCATGAACAGAGGCTTAGAAATGAGGAACAATAAAATATTATTGTGGTACTATATCACTAGTGATTACTATAAGGTAGGAGAAATAAAATATTTTAAGGATCTAGTCTGCAGTGCCATCTCCTGAGCTTTAATGCAACACAACCTTTGATTTCCATTTCCCCCCTTTAATAAATTATTACTATTCGGGATAAGTCACATTCTCTGAGTGTTAATACTAGTTTGGGGTCTTTGTTTCAGACTATATCTTTCAATCTCTCTGTTGCAAGTAGCAACAAGTATGTTGCAAGCACATTACAACTCTAACATTCAATGTAGTACATAATGTATTCTAAGAAAGTCATACTGATACATATCTGCACTCTGATTTAAGAAACATTCAACAAGCTCCTCTTACAATTGACAAAAGTGTTTTACTGATTTCAGAGTAAATAGTACAGCATCCCACTCTGCATCTGCAGTTCATCCTATCAGAGGTCCTAAAGATCTAGTTGAAGTGCCCCTAATTTCCATTCTAAAATGCGAAACTTAGGTGTGCAATGTTACATAGCAGTATTCATCAACAAGACAAGTCAGAGACTATACAGACTAGAACGATAACAATGCATTCCAAATCTCTCTGCATAGGCCTAATTTTATATCTTAGTCACTCCTATAAAAGTGAAAATGCACTGAAAACGCACAAAAACTTGTTCTGAAATAGAATGAGTGAAGGACTCAGAGAAGAAACAAGAAAATAGAGAGCATGTGAAATAGATCCTTGTTTGAAGGTAAATTCTTAAGTTCTGAAGAAATAAAAGATACAGAAATTTATTTAAACTTAGTTCCAAATGCAATTTGAAATATAAGAGATGGGGAAACTCCTCCTTTCTTGTCCATTTTTTGGATGCTTTTGGCACTGAGACAAGCAGGATGGTCAAAATGAGGAACAGAGTATATGAAAAAAAGGTTAATTTTCAGCACTGTGCAGCATGAAAATAAATATGTATAAGACAGCTCTGTTTGGAAGACATTAGGATAGACTGTATTTAAGAAAAGGGTACATAAAAGGGGAAGACACAGCAAAGTGTGCAGGAATTGTAGAATCAAAATCATAGAATCACCAAGGTTGGAAAACAACTTCAAGATCATCCAGGGAGAGAAGGAGTGGGAGGGAGGGAGGGAGGGAGGGAGGGAGGGAGGGAGAGGA
>NW_024964263.1:23229-23534 GCF_019238085.1 Lagopus leucura
GGAGTGGGAGGGAGGGAGGGAGGGAGGGAGGGAGGGAGGGAGAGGAAGGAAAGGAAAGGAAGGAAGGGAAGGAAGGGAAGGAAGGGAAGGAAGGGAAGGAAGGGAAGGAAAGGAAGGAAAGGAAGGAAAGGAAGGAAGGAAAGGAAGGAAGGACAGGAAGGAAGGACAGGAAGGAAGGAAAGGAAGGAAGGAAAGGAAGGAAGGAAAGGAAGGAAAGGAAGGAAAGGAAGGAAAGGAAGGAAAGGAAGGAAAGGAAGGAAAGGAAGGAAAGGAAGGAAAGGAAGGAAAGGAAGGAAAGGAAGGAA
>NW_024964264.1:0-625 GCF_019238085.1 Lagopus leucura
GACCCCATAGAGACCCCATAGAGACCCCAAAAGACCCCACAGCTGCCCCATAGTGACCCCATAGAGATCCCAAAAGACCCCATAGCGACCCCATAGAGACCCCATAAAGACCCCACAGCCACCCCATAGAGACCCCATAAAGACCCCACAGCTGCCCCATAGAGACCCCATAGTGACCCCATAGCCACCTCATAGTGACCCAATAGGGACACCATAGAGACCCCATAGCCACCCCATAGCCGCCCCATAGTGACCCCACAGCTGCCCCATAGAAACACCATAGCGACCCCATAGAGTCCCCATAGAGTCCCCATAGAGACCCCATATCTGCCCTATAGTGTCCCATAGAGACCCCATTGCCACCTCATACTGACCCCATAGCCGTCCCATAGAGACCCCATAGGGACCCCATAGAGACCCCATAGCCACCCCATAGAGACCCCAAAAGACCCCACAGCTGCCCCATAGCGACCCCATAGAGATCCCAAAAGACCCCATAGTGACCCCATAGAGACCCCATAAAGACCCCACAGCTGCCCCATAGAGACCCCATAGCCACCCCATAGCCGCCCCATAGTGACCCCACAGCTGCCCCATAGAGACCCCATAGCCACCCCATAGCCGC
>NW_024964264.1:635-1260 GCF_019238085.1 Lagopus leucura
GACCCCATAGAGACCCCATAGAGACCCCAAAAGACCCCACAGCTGCCCCATAGTGACCCCATAGAGATCCCAAAAGACCCCATAGCGACCCCATAGAGACCCCATAAAGACCCCACAGCCACCCCATAGAGACCCCATAAAGACCCCACAGCTGCCCCATAGAGACCCCATAGTGACCCCATAGCCACCTCATAGTGACCCAATAGGGACACCATAGAGACCCCATAGCCACCCCATAGCCGCCCCATAGTGACCCCACAGCTGCCCCATAGAAACACCATAGCGACCCCATAGAGTCCCCATAGAGTCCCCATAGAGACCCCATATCTGCCCTATAGTGTCCCATAGAGACCCCATTGCCACCTCATACTGACCCCATAGCCGTCCCATAGAGACCCCATAGGGACCCCATAGAGACCCCATAGCCACCCCATAGAGACCCCAAAAGACCCCACAGCTGCCCCATAGCGACCCCATAGAGATCCCAAAAGACCCCATAGTGACCCCATAGAGACCCCATAAAGACCCCACAGCTGCCCCATAGAGACCCCATAGCCACCCCATAGCCGCCCCATAGTGACCCCACAGCTGCCCCATAGAGACCCCATAGCCACCCCATAGCCGC
>NW_024964265.1:0-3773 GCF_019238085.1 Lagopus leucura
TTTGGCAAACTGAGAAATCAGATCCAACTGTTTTACTGAATGGACTTGGGAAGTAAGTGTTTTTTCAAAGGAAATAAGCCAAAGAGAGAGGTTACTACTTCCATTGTATCATTATTAATAAATTCAAGGAAGGAAAAAGCTTGACTATGTTTAAATGTCAAGGAAAATTCAGTTTTTTTTTTTTTTTTCTTGTAAAATGTTGCCTTTATTCTTGTTAACATAAGTGGCATTAATTGGCACAAAATAAAAACTAGGCTTGATTATAACAGAAGTGGCATTAGTATCTGCCTAACACAGTACAAATCATTGAAATCAGTATGCACAGTAATGTCGAGAGTGGTAACTACAACCTCAGACCTTTGTTTAGTAATACTGAGGGCTTTTCAAAGGCAGTTTTCTCTAAACCCTGCCTATTCCTTGTCTTTTTCCCAGTACGTGATTTTTTTTTTAGTCGAATCTTGCAAGTTTTTTAATGCAAATACCACTGCCATCTGCAGTGGAAATTGTACACTCATAGAGATTGAGGATATTTTTAGTTTGGTTTTAGAACAGTCTGAATTCCATTTTTCGGAGTTAAAAAATGATAAAATCTATACAGCTGGGATGTTAGACACCAAGAAATCTAAGAAATAATTTATTTTATATTGAACCTAATAATATTTTATTTGCAAACATTCAGTACAAATGAAATAATCTTAAATTTCCATAATTCAGTTTTCTAAAGAAGTGCAGCCTTGGTATCAAGGGCAACACAGGGAACAAACAGGCAGGTTTGTTTGGATTTGATTTTGTACAGGGTGTTCTACTGATAAATGAGCAAACAGGTAATCTGGAAGCAATTATTTCTAGCACAGGTAGAGGCTGTTTAAATATTAAGAAGACACCGGCTGAACTCAGCATGCGGTGTTGAGATGCGATCAATCATCAACACACAGGCAAGGCTCCGCAGTTAGGAGCGTGTTATCCTGCATCCAAGATGTCAGTGAAGATGTTCAAGCTCGGTCTGTGATTGTAGGAGCTGAGCTTATGAATGTTTTCCCTTGCTGAAGAGCTGCTTTTCTTTCATGATCTCTGACCGATTCTATTCACATTCTGTAGAAAGTACTGGATCTTTCTGGTCACCTGTTGCCTAAGGTGACTGTTCTATTGGGCTGCTGCCTGTGTTTCTCCAGTATTTCTACTTTGAAATACTGGCAAGAACTACATTCTACTAGCAAGAACTAAATCATTCTATACTTTTTCTTGTGCGTAAGCTTGGATTAAAATGTTGCATTGTGTTTAACAGCTCTGAAAGTGTGGTCGTATTATGGAGTAGGCCAACATAATTATTTCTGTATTGGTACTGTATTGGTAGATTGAGCTTTGAATTGTACTGTCTTCCTGTTCATGTATATCAGTTAGAGTTAAGAATCCCTTCCTCTCATATATATATACATTGAATTCAGGTGCATGCATTGATATTCACTCACAAGTAGATTAATGCCAACATTATACTGTCCTACCTGGCATCTCTGCATAATTAATGGAAGGAAAAAAAAAAGGAATTGTACAGTGGAGCTCTGTTTGGAGTCCCCTAAAATTTAATCTCTACGTTTATCACCATACATTCAATTTTATCTCAGTCAGTAAACAAATCCTCTTATTTCTAATCGTCGCCATGTAAAATTACTATTTTCCCATAAGTCTACTCTAAAGCCAACAGAGTGAAATTCTCTGAAGTTTAAATGCTTAGTAAATAATTATATTTTGGCTGGGAATCACAGACTAAATTGAGGGGAAAATTAAAGGAACTAACTTGTTTAAGTTGGATAACATTTGTGCATGTGCAGTTCTAGTTTTCACTAGGTGGTACTGACACTTGATTTTTAAATCATTATGCATATGTGTTTTAATATCTATTTTTTGACAAATACTGTGACAAAGACTCAGGTTTTATACCACCTAGATTCTGCAGAGAAAAAAGCAGTGCTGTACAGGTCTCTAAATTGTAACACTCTACAATCAATAATGTTGTATATATATCAGGCGTTTAAATGCATAAATAGCTTGTGTAACTTCCTTGAAGCTGTCTACAATTGGCATCACTTTTTTTCCTGATGGGAATTTTTCTTAGAAGAATCATAGAAGTTGTTGTGAGTATGTCTGTCCTAAGGTCAGGAAAGTGAGACAAGCTGAATGAAAGTAATTTGGTGCTTGCTGTAAAATATGCTTCTGTAATTTGACAGGAAGTGACACGTAAAATTCTACTGGAGAAGTAGGAAGAGAAAAGTAAATTAGTATGGACAAACATAAAGAAAAAAATGTGCAGAATGCTTCACATAGAATTGAAACAGCATTTATTTTGGAAAAAAAGGTATCAGAAATTGATCCTTTCTTGGGCTTGTTTATAATTTGAAGAGGTAAAATGCTTTGCTGCTGCCTTAATCTTACTTCAGTTTAAAAAAAGTATAAATTATTTTAAAGATGACAGAAATCTGCTGTCCTCTGAGTTTCTTGTCTTTACTAACATCAACTCTTCAACAAAATAAGATTTTAGATATGTTGTGTTTTGTACTTAGATCACGTTTGGAGGTCTGAGGAGAAAAGAGATTAACAGTACAATAAAGGATTTTGCATCTCTGTGTGTGTGTGTGTCTTTATTACAGTCTATTTCCCTTTTTCCTTCTCTTGAGCTAAATGATCATTGCAGCATCTTGGTCACAGAACATCTAATCCATGACTAGTTTTACTGAATGATTGCCAGCAAAATCAAGCAAGCCCTGTAACTTTTCCTGATTAGGATTCATTTCACTGCTGTTGTCTGTCAGAGTAAGTGCTGCATTTTATTCCTTGGTATTCCAAATCTTACTGTAATGAAGACTGAATGTTTAGGCCTCTTATGTTTGTCACTTTCCAGTAGAGAGAGACAAGTGCATGAATGAGGTAGGAGATTGGGACATTGGGACATAAAACTTATGTTTTAAATTTTTCCAAGTTGTCCTCCTTGGTTGTGTGGACTGAGAGAGTGGAAAAATGGACCCTGTGGTGTGATCATCCTCCCCTGATGCAGCTCTTATTAGTATCAAGACCACATTTCTATTTAGGGTTGCCCTGATTCAAGCCTAATCCAGAACTCAGTGAGAGATTTTTCTCAGCTATAGTCTAACTTAAATTTTTACAGTATCAAAATCAAACTCTGAATCTCACCTAAACATGCTCTAAAGTAGAGCACATGTCCTCCCTGGCCCTGGGGAGCAAATTTGAAATGTTAATTTGCACAAAATCTATGGAGAACAGGAAGTGTAGTGCATCACTACTGCTTTGTGTGCACTCCATCTTTTTAATATAAACAATACTTCTCTAAAAGTTCCCCTAATTTGGCCAGGATAGTCTTTTAATGAGGAGACTTAATGAAATAACTATGGCTAGACAAACACTAAATGGAAGTATCTGCTGACAGCTGTAAATCCAAAAATTTGAGTGGTTCTTCATTCAAATTAATTTGAAATTTTTATTCAGTGAAAAATAGCATAACAGCCTTAAGTTCAGCTGTTGATCTGGAGTTTGGGGATTGGTTTCTTCTGCTAGGTCTTCCTAATAAAATTCAGATTTTGCCTGTGAGAGATATAGATAGATTCCATGGAAAAAAAAAAATTCTGGAAGCAGTGGCCCAAAACAAAGCTCAGTGATTTCTTTGATGAAAGATCACAGAATGGGCAGGGTCAGAAGAGACCTCAACAATCATGAATTGCATGCTGTTTAATTAAGTTAGGAATCTCAAAATGGCAGCTGCT
>NW_024964266.1:0-6179 GCF_019238085.1 Lagopus leucura
GGGTGACCCAAACACTTGACCCCAGCCCCCCCAGTGACCCCAGCCCCCCCCGGTGACCCCCGCCCGCACCCGATGGCGGCCATGACGGTGAGGTACTGGTTGATCTGCAGCATGGCGGCGTCCAGCAGGGTGTGGATGTTGTGCAGGCTCTGCAGCCGAGCCTCCAGGTGCTGCCGCTCGTGGCCTTCCATGGCCCGCAGCTCCTCCTCCGTCAACCCCGCAAAGCCAGCGGGGGGAACCGGCATGGGGGGCAGCCCTGGGGGGGGTGGAGATTGGGGGGCTGCCGAAACGCTGTGGGGTTTGGGGCCGAGAGGAAACAGGACCAAAACCCCACAGCCTGACCCCAAAACCGCCCCCACTCACCAAAAACGGGTGGCCACGGCATCCCCATCCACGGGGGGGGCAGAGCAAAACCCGGAGCCGCGGCGCCATCCGAACCCGAAGCGCTGCCTTCCCCGGCTCTGGAAGTGGCTGCGGGGCCAAAGGGGCGTAAGAAGGGGACGGGGGAACACCGAGCCCGTAAGAGATGGGGAGGATGGGGCTGAGGCTCACCTGGAGCAGAGGCGGGGCTCTCGGGGCTGGGGGGTCCCTGAGCACCGGGGATGGGAGGGAACGGAGCCACGGGCGGCCACAGCGGGAACATCCCCGGGGGGAACGGGGGGAGCATCCCCTGCGGGACTGCAATGGGGTTGGGAGCGGGTCAGAGCCCCGGAGGGGTCCCAGAACCCCAAAGCCCCGTCCTACAGCTGGCAGAAATCCCATATCCAACACCAGGCAACAGCGGGAGGCGCTCAGCCTGGATACGGGTGGAAGCCCCGCTGCTTTGGGGCAGCCTAAAGAGAAACCCGTGTGGGTTTGTGGGGTCGGGCTGCTCACAGTTCTGGGGCTGAGCGCCCGGGGGGCTCTGAGGCGGCGCCGGGTTCGGCTCTGCAGCTTCGGGGGGCGGCTGAGGGGGCAGGGAGGCGCGGAGGACGTCCATGCGACACGTGGGGCACGTCTGCTGCCTCTGGAACCACGAGCGCAGGCAGCTGTGGGGAAACACAGGGAACCCATCATCCCCCCCTTATCAAAAACCCCGAAGGCGGCCCCAAAAGGGCGGCATTTCGCCCCAAACCTGGTGTGGAAGATGTGGTTGCAGGGCAGACGCTTCGCCCCCGTCACCATTTCCTCGCGGCAGATGATGCAGACGTTGTCCATGGACTGCAGCTCCTCCGGGGTGGCATCGGGGTACCTATGGGGTTACAGTGGGGTTAGAAGGCAAAATCCCCCCAAACCCGCCCCAAAATCCCACAGGGATAACGAGAGGACACCCCTAAGACCTCCTCCCCTCGCGTCCATCCATCATCTTCTGGCTCAAAACCCACTTCTGCGAGGATATCCACAACCTCTGCGTCCCCACAAGGTCGTCCCAATCCCTTTTTTAGGGCAAAATTGAGCCGCTCTCCCCCAAATTTGGACCAAACTCACCTCGAGTTGGATCCCACCCCTCATAAGAGCCCAACAAAGCCAGCAGAACGTTCCCTCCTCACTGCATCCCAGCATTTTTTTGGCTTTAAATTCAACTTCCGGTCAGATTTCCGGATACCCGCAACCCTTTTCTCTACCCCATGGGATCAACCCGACCCCTTTTTAGGGCAAAAACGATCCGTTCTCTCCCCCCTTCCCCCAGTTTTACCCAAGCTGACGTTGGCTTGGATCCCGCCCCACAAGGAGCCCCAATCCCAGACCCCAAAAGGAGGCAGCAGTGCCGCAGCCCCACTCACAGCGTGTTCATATTGCGGATGGCGCGGCGCGACATGATGGCATCCGTCACTGCCTTCTTGAACTGCCTGCAAGGGAACGGGATCCGCTGGGGCTGGGGAGCGGGGATCTGTCATGGTCAGGGATCAGCTGGGTTGGGGGTTGGGATCCACTGGGGTCAGAATCCATTAGGGTTAGGATTGGGGATCCGTTGGGGCCAGGGATCCATCAGGGTCAGGGATCCATTGGGGATTCATTGGGGTCGGGGATCCATTAGGGTTGGAAATCTTTTAGGGATCCATGGGGTTGGGATTTGGGATCTGTTGGGGATCTGCTGGGGTCGGGGATCCGTTGGGGTCGGGATTGTGGCGCCAACGCAGCCCCAAAGCCGACTCACCTCATGGCCAGGTACATGGGGCGGATGGCGAAGAGGGGAAAGGTGTGGACTTTGATCATGATGGTCATGAAGGCCATGTAGAGGATGACCTTGATGAAGCCTAGGGGCAAAAACACGTTGGGTGGGACGGGGGCTCAGGGGGTCCCAAAATGTCCTTTTGTGGGACAGGGATGCGTGATGTTGGGCTGGGGTCCACCAAACCCCAAATCCTCAACACGGGGGGTGACCACAACCCCAAATCCCAAAAGCTGTGATTGTGAACCCCAAACATCTCTTCTTGACCCCCTCTTCCCATTGTCCAACCTGGTGGGATTCTGTCCAGAACTGGAAAACGCTCTATGGATCCTTAACACTGACTCAATCCCATAGAATTTAACCCCAAGGAAGCAGACATAACCCCAAATGCAGTCATATTACCTCACTCCCGTTGGGTTGAGGCCCTCAGAGGAAGAACAGACCCCAAAAACGCCCAAAAAGGGGAGGGGAGGAGGGCAGGCCGCATACCGGTGAAGAGCTCCGTGTACAGCATGTAGACGGCCTTGCTGTCCCACGGGTTCTCGTTCTGCAGGTCGATGGAGTGCAGCACGTACTTGATGAAGATGGTGAGCACCATGGTCATCAGGATGGCGTACTGCGGGGGGACACGGCGCTGTCTGTCTGTCCTGCGCGGGGCCGTCTGTCCCCTGCAGGAGCCGGCCGTACCTCGAAGCCGAACACCAGCTGCACCGAGGCGCCGCGGCTCAGGATGCTGTGATACGCGTGGCTGACGAAGAGGAAATCCAGCACGGCCAGCAGGAGCATGAGGGCTGGGGAGGGAAAAGGCGCTGGGGGGCGGCGCGGAGCTCAGCATGGGGGGAGAGAGCCTCAAACACAAACTCTGACCCGTCTGGGTTGGATGCGGGCCCTAAGAGCTGGAAAACCCTTCAACCCCGGAATTCAGAGCCACTGCGGGGCGCGTGGCTGCCAAGAAAGGCTGAAATCCAGGCATTTAGACCTGTTTTGGTGGGATGCAGCTCCTGAGAGATGGAAAAAAACCTTCGATTCCGGGCTTTCGACCCATTCCTGTGGGTTAATGCCCCTAAAGGGTGGGAAAAACCTTCAATGCTGGACTTTTCCCCCATTCCTGGGGATACAACCCCTAAAGGAGGGGAAAAAAAAAAATCACTAAATCCAGGAATTCTGCTCCTCAGTGGGACGTAGCAGCTGAGAGGGGCAGAAAAGCCCCAAATCCAGGAATTCCGACCAGTTCCGGTGGGATACGGCCCCTCAGGGGTGCCAAGAAACCCTAAATCCAGGAATTTTGACCCCTTTTGGCTGGATATAGCCGCCACGAGATGAAAAACGCCTTAAACCCAGGTATTTACACCCGTTCTAGAGGAATGTAACCCCAACAAGTGGAAAAAACCCTTAAATCCAAGATTTTTGCCCCATTCCTGAGTTGAAGCCCCTAAGAGGAGAAATTAAAATGCAACAAATTTCCCCATCCTCCAAACACTGAGGATCCCAAATCTGGATCAAACTGCTAAAATCCAACAGAACTGAATTTGGGGTCACAGTCAGCCCCCAAAGCTCGTTAACCCCCTACAACCCCGCTCATTAAGCACCGAGCGCTCATTAGAATAACGAACCCGTGAGCTTATCAGCCCCACCAGCCCCACGCCTGGCTGCCCCATGCAAATCCAGCCCCAAATTATCTCTGCCGTCCAGCTGGGGCCGCACAACAAACCCCAAACCCACGCTGCGAGGGGAAGGATGCGGCCCCGGTGCTTATTATGGGATGGGGCCCCGGAGCTTCAACTCACAGATGATGCGGAAATGGAAGAGCCAGGAGATGTTGGGGCTCCTCTCCATCTGTAAAAAGGGGAGGGGGCAAAAAGGTGAAGCCCGGCCCCCCAAAAGGAGCCCTTCCAGGGCTTTTTAGGGGCTGGTTTCAGCGCTCACGAAATCCACGCGGTCGTCGGCCAGCCAGTGGAAGCACTTGAGGAAGAGCAGCAGGGTGAAGAGGGCCACGAAGCGGGGGCTGAAGTCGTCGCGGAAGACGGTGAAGGCCAGGCAGGTCTCGGTGACGGCGTACCAGGAGCGCTCCATCAGGTGCTGGGGAGCCCCAAACCCCGTCAGCCCCCAGCACCCCACAGTTCCATCCACCGCCCCTCGGAGGTGAAACGAACCCCAAAATGCAGAACGTGGCCCCGGGTCGGCGGGATTTGGCCCTTGGGAGTTGGGAAATGCTCTCAAGATCCTCAACCTTGACTTGACCCCACCGAGTTGAACCCCAGACCACAGCAAAAAAGGCCCTCAGTGCTGCAGTTCCCACTTATCCTCGTAGATTTCAGGTGCTTAGAAGTGAAATAAACCCTGAAATCCACACTGCTGTTCCTTCCCTACAGAATTCAGCTGCTCAAAGGCACAGAAAGGCCTTCAATTTATAGTGTGCTCCCAGCCCTGGGGAGTTCAGCCCCTCAAGGAACAGAAAATGCGTCCTAAACCCCAAAATCTCCCTTTTATCCCCCAAATCCCCCCCATTTCTGCTCACCTCCATCTCAGCTGCACGCAGCTGCCCAAAGAACACCTTGCCCATGAATTTCCCCAGCAGGAACACCAACACGAAGGCCTGGATGTACAAAACCTGCAGGGAGAGACCCTCAAAGAACCCGAATCTGGGGCCGGAGGGGGGCGAGAGCCCCCAGCCTCATTTTGGGGCTCCCTATGGGGCAGATGAGTGCCTTCGTGGCCGCTTTTGGGTGCAAAATGAGGCTTTTTGGGTGTCAGAAAGCAGAAGTGAAGCCCAGCGTGATGGGAGGCGGTGCTGAGAGGGGTGGTTAATTGCTCATTAAGCATAACGAGGCTGTTAGGAAACACTGCAGGTGGAGGAAGGGGAAAAAAAGGCAACGCTGGCCTTGGCTCCCACGAAAACCCAATTGAAGAGCAGTTGGGGAAACCCCTGGCGGCCTCCTGTCCCAAAAAGCTGAAGCCAAACAGGGAGCTGGGGGGCGGCCGTCGGGCGGTACTCACAGCCATGCTGGGGCTGGATTTGGTGAGGTACACCACGGTGGGGTAGAACTGGTGCTTCAGGTAATAGGCGTGGGCCACCACGGCCGTGGTCAGAGCCAGGCTGCCCAGCATCACCACCGCCGTGCACAGCATCGTCATGGCACGGCCTCCTGGAGGGGGAAAGGGGGGTCAGAGGGGGAAAACTGGTGGGGGAGAGAAAAATGGGGGTAAAACGGGGGGGGAAGAGATTGGGAGGGAGAAAGTAGGGTGAGAGAGGGAAAATAGGGGAGAGGGATGGCAAGACTGGGGTAAGAAAGAGGGCAAGAGGGCCAAACTCAGGTAAAAAAAGATGGGTTATGGCAGCAGAAAGAGCCAAGAAAGGGGGGGAGAGGAAGAAGCTGGGGTAAAAATGGGCTGACAGGCACAAACTGGGGCTGAAAAAGGGGTGGGAGGATCAAAAAGAGCCAAAAAAGGGGTGAGAGCACCAGAATGGGGCAGAAAGGGAGGTGAGAGGGCCAAACTGGGGCAGAGAAAGGGAATTATAGCACCAAAAAGAGCCAAGTTAAAGGGGGAAAGGGTCAAAGTGGGGCAGAAAGGGGGGTGAGAGGATAAAAAATAGCCAAAAAAGGAGGCGAGATGGACAAACTGGGGCAGGAATTATGGCATCAAAGTGAAGCAAAAAAGAAACAGAGACAAAAGCAGAGGCCTAAGAGAACCAAAATATACCAAGAAAAGAGAATGATAACATTGAAATGAACCAAAGAAGTGAGAAACCAAAGTGTTGTATCACAGCAGAAAAGAGTTAAAGCATCAAAATGAGACCAAAAACGGAGCTGCAGGGCCACAGCGGGCAGGAAAAAAAGAAAGATTTAGAGCCAAACCGAGCAGAAAAATTGCATTATAGTGGGACAAAAAACAACACGGCAACACGGCCCCAAACTTGGGGTGAAACAGCGCCTCTGCGGTTAAACACGGAGTGATTTTCCCCCTGGATTCACCAAATCCCACTGGCTGACCCCAAATCTGAGCCTCATTCGGTCGCCCCATCCTC
>NW_024964267.1:0-580 GCF_019238085.1 Lagopus leucura
TTTTTTTTTTTTAAATCCATATTGGACCGTTACGTTTAATTATAATCCGGCTTCAGAGATAACTTAAAGAAGTATAGAGAGAAAATTCGTTATGACATCTGTCGCCAGAAAGGGCAACTCATTACCACGTTAAAACCGTTGCCAGAACGAAAATCAGAATAATACCCCTAATAATATAATGAAGTGGAGAGAAATCACCACCAGCTCGCCAGGAATGGGGAGTTCTCGCTCAAAAACAGGACTCCCCTTTTCTTTCGAAGCTCGGGAAAAGGAGGGGGGGGGGAGGAAGGAGGGGGGGGGATTTGGGATCTGATTCGTTATTTTAAAAAAAAAAAAAAAAAAGGGGTTCAAAAAAAAAAAAAAAAAAGGAAGAAGGGAAGCAAGGAAGAAAGGAAGGCGAGCAGGCAGCAAAGCTTTCTTTACGCTGTAACATAGGGACGGGACTTGTGTGTGTTCTCGGTAGTTTCCGCTGTTTGATGAGTTGCTGTTTTTTTGTGTGTGCGTGTGTCAGCCCCAGATATTACAGCTGTGATCAGGAGGTGGATGGATGGATGGATGGATGGATGGATGGATGGATGGA
>NW_024964267.1:590-7539 GCF_019238085.1 Lagopus leucura
TGGATGGATGGATGGATGGATGGATGGATGGATGGATGGAGGGGTGGATGGAGGGGTGGATGGACAGATAGATCTTTTTTTTTTCAGCGCGCGGATCCCTTTCGCGTGGCGGTATTAAGGGCAGGCTGGGCTGTTTCTGGTTTTTTGAACAGACCTTTATGGCACCAGCCCAAGGTAGGAAAGGATCTTTTGTTGCTGGGGTTGCAGCTTGCAGGCTGAGACGCTTCTGCAGGGGGAGAAGCTATGCAGGACAGCGTGCTTGGAAGAACCGCAGCCGGGGTTTTAAATGACAAACCTCCAGTTTTGGGGTCTTCTTTTCACTTCTTCCTTTCAGATACGTCATGACGGATCAAACAGTTACCGTTTGATGCAGCTTGGATGCCTGGAGTCCGTGGCCAACTCGACCGTCGCCTATTCCTCCTCGTCTCCTCTCACTTACTCTACCACGGGCACCGAGTTCGCCTCCCCGTACTTCTCCACTAACCACCAGTACACCCCACTGCACCACCAGTCCTTCCACTACGAGTTCCAACACAGCCACCCGGCAGTCAACCCCGACGCTTACTCCTTGAACTCTCTCCACCACTCCCAGCAATACTACCAGCAGATCCACCATGGGGAACCCACTGATTTTATCAACCTGCACAATGCGCGGGCGCTCAAATCCTCCTGCTTGGACGAGCAGAGGAGAGAGCTGGGGTGCTTAGATGCTTACCGCCGCCACGACCTGTCTCTTATGAGCCATGGGTCCCAATATGGGATGCATCCAGATCAAAGACTCCTGCCAGGACCAAGCCTCGGGCTTGCAGCCTCGGGAGCAGACGATTTGCAGGTAAATAGCATGCGATCTCCTTTCGAGGCACCTTCTTCTCCCCTCCCCCTGCCCCGGTCCACCCCACCCCCCCACCCTCCCCATTTTCCTCTGCTCAGAGCAGCTCTCTGTAGCTCATACAAAGAAGGGAAGCTTCATCCAAAAAAAAAAAAAAAAAAAAAAAAAAAAACCGATCCGGAGCCCTTCCCCTTCAGAAGAATAGCAAGAAAAATATGGAAACAAACAAACAAACAAACAAACAAAAACCAAAAAACAAGCGGTCTTCCTTGGTCAAACAAACAAACAAACAAAAAAAACTCGCGCTGGATGTAGGCTGAGAGCGTGGGACTCGAACGGAGATCCCGGGGTGCGTGTGTGTGTCTGCGTGTGTGTAAGTGTGTCAGATGTAAGCAAAGGCACCGGCAACTCAAACTAAACCGAATCAAAGCCGTCTTCCCGCTTTTCCTAAACTTTTCCTTTCGTTCGGTGAACGGGAGCGTTCAAATAACTTGCAGCGACAGGGCAGGTAAATGAGGGAAGGAAAGGATGGAGGAGGAAAAGAGGGAAAAGGAAGGTCAGGGAAAAAAGGTCGCTTTCCGACGTGCATACAAAGGGAAAGTCCGAGGCAAGAGGTGGGGGAGAAAGAAAGGGGAGCAAATGTTCGTCAGTAGGTTAAAAATTCCTCGCAATATCCGATCTATGTGTTAACAGGGAGAAAGAGAGACGCTGATAAAGCTGAATTCATCTAACGATGTATTTAGTCATTCATCTGCTCCCCCTCTAATCGGCACCTTGACCCATCAGAAATTTCTGTATCTGTGTATTTTAACCTCAGCTTTATCAGCTCAGAAGTCCTTGAACTGAAAAAAAAAAAAAAAAAAAATGAAGCTGGTAACTCAATGAACGTTGTTTCCAAAATCGCTAACAACGCCCTCCTGTAAATAACACCCATTTCGAGAACTCCCCCAAATCAAAAGCAAACCTTCTTTCTTCCGACGAGCTGAGGAACTAAAGCTCCCCAAACAGCGGAAGAGACGAATAGGACCGTATTTACTGTACTTACTTTTCCCCCAAATCTGGCTTCCAGTCATACAAAGCTCGCTACGTTGTTCTTTCCACAAATACGTAGCGGTCAAAAAACCCGAACTCTGTAAAATTAAGAAAGGCTTATTTTATTCTCTTAAAAATCAACCAAACAACCACCACCATTACCAACAAAAACCATCCCAGAAACTCCATTCACATTGGAGAGGGAAAACAAAATCTTTTTTTTTTTTTTTTTTGCTTTGAAGGAGGAAAACAACCCAACAACCCAACAACAAAGAACATTATCTTATATCTCCGAGGAGGAAAACCCTAACTATTTAAACCTGACTTTCTCCATTAAAGTTCACTATATATATATATTAGTTATTATTATTCTCTCTCCGGGCATTTTTAGGGATCTCCTTATGTTACCTCCCTTAAAAAAAAAAAAAAAAAAAAAAAGAAGCCTGCCATTCACTGCTCAGCCCAACTAAAACCTATTTACTCCTTTTTATAACCACGTCTGCTGCTGATTTTTTTGTATCTGTACAAATTTTTTTTCATTGGCAGGCACAAAGCCTTGTATTTTTCAAAAGAGGGGATTAGGAACGTTTGCAAGACAGCAGACAATGCCTAAGTCCCGGGCAAAAAAGCACCATAGTTTATCCAATTTTCGACTTAGTGCCATTCAACTGGTCATTTATGCAATGTCATCCGACCAAACAACATGTTTCCCTTAAAAAAGAGAGAGAGAGAGGGAGGGAGGTTGGTTAAGCTGCTAGAGGCGCATTCTTTGTTGTTGTTGTTGTTGTTGTTTATTTAAAGAAGAAAAAAATAAACAGGATTTCTTTCGAAAACGCTGTTCTTTCGATCACACTTTATTTGAGAACCAATGTCCTCATTTCCCCATTTAACGTCTTTGTACCCAATCTTTGCTTTATTTTTCCTCCTCCCTCTTTTCCCGAGCAGATGAGGGAAGTGTGTTAGGGTATCGAAAAGCCTGAGCGGTGAGAAGCTGAGAATATTAATATTTATCTTTATGATTTGGCGGATTCAGAACAAACTTAGACGCTTGCGACTGTCACCTTGGGCTCGGTGGGAAGCTTTTTGGGGACGGGTAGAATCAGGACGAAACACAAACCATTTTAAAGCAAAACTGTAGCATAACCACCCTTCTCTCTTTCCCCTTGGTCTTTCTTTTTAAAACGTTCATCAGCATATGCCTCATTTCAAATGCAACAAATGTAAATATACTTTTCCCTGAACAGAATTTTAAGTGAATGTCCAATAGTTTCGAGGGCGGTTTAAGTCAGCCTAACAGATGCAAACAGTCTTGGAGCTGGAGTGGCATCTTTCAGTGCCCTAAAAAGATTTTCCATGGGCAACAAAGAAAACTGTCACACCTTTTCCCATCACCGCTTTAATTTATGCTCAGTCGCCAAGTTTTTTTCATATTGATTTCATAATCACTTTAAGGCAGAACACTTAAAATAAAAAAGAGCCTTGAAAAGGAAGGTCTTACAGGGCCAGCGCCAATATGGTGAAAGTGGGGGAGAGAGCCAGGACTGTAAAGGTTGTTTTGTAAAGTGGGGTTTTTATTATGCACCGACTCTCTCCGCATTTACTTAACTCTTCACGGGCTGTTGAGTAGGTTAACACCCTTAAAGGCCTCTTTCATGTCCAATACCTCGTTTGTTTGTAGAGGAAAATGCGTCTTTAACACATTTCCACTGGGCAAAGATTTAGGTTTGGTTTGTTGTGTTTTTTTAACCCCCAACATAAGGAAAACCCAAAGAAAACCCAACCTTTTCAAGTCTTTTATAATTCCAATAAAAATATTTATTATGGAGGGCGAGGATCCCCACATAATAAGACTCATAACAGGAGAATAAAGAACTAAGATCTCCTCAGATGTGCACCAGAAGCAGTAGACAGGCTTTTGGAAGGTTCATCATGCCACACTCACACATGGGTGCCGGTGTTTGTGCACATAGATGCATATTCATCCTATTCATCCCCACCTATGCGGACATAAGCACAGAGACTCGATTCCTCAGCCCTATTGTTACACTCACACGACTTTGCATATTCGGCAAAGCTCGGTAGGTCTTCTGTCGTTTGTGTTCTTTGTGTACTTCCACGTACACTTTCTAAGTCGGTACGTTTGTGTCACTAAACATACTTATGAATTTAGTAGTGTGTGTGTGTGTGTATATATATATATACATGCATATTTTTATGACTGTGCGTGCAAATGTAGAGTACGAGCACACTCTGTTTGCGAGGGTATTAAGTTGTCCCTCTATTCTGCCCATGTAACTGTCGACTTACTTCCCAATCCAGAAGAAACTCCTATTTAAACAGAAGGAAAAGTGATAATTGCTCTGCATTTCGTGGGGTAGGGACAGACTGCAGGATGGCGGTGTGATTTCTCCAGACCGCTTGAGTTGGATGAGAATAACTATGTTTTCCTAGCTCACTCTAAGTATTGTTCTTGAGCAAATCGTGTAACAAAGCAAAAGCTAAGTGATCCGTCTGTGGGTTTCTGTATCTGATTTTTTTTCTTTCCTTTTTTTTTTTTTTTTTTTTTTTTTTCCTCTTTCTTTTTTCTTTTATTTTTCCTCGTTACTTAAGAGCTCAGTGGAGGCCCAGTGTGGACTTGTACTGAACGGACAAGGTGGTGTGATAAGAAGAGGTAAGATGTTACAAATACCTGCGTCTATCAATATTTGTAAAGCTGAAACCCTCTCAATTTCTCTCTTTGTCCCTCTTCCAATGTTTAGTTAGTTTTTACTGCCGAAATTGTGAGCATTTGACATTTGTCCCAAATACGTTTAAAGTAGCTTAGAGCACTTCACATTTCACAGTCCATTTGCACTTTACACGTGATTTGTTTATCAGTAGCTCTCGGATACTCCCGTTGAATGCAGGGCTTTCTTGACTCATTCTCTCATTTCCCATTTAACTGAATTGATCCCTGGTAATGAGTTTGAGAAACGTGCTCGCTGGCGCCGGATTTTTAAATAGGCAGTTTCGTCTCGTATAGGGGAAAGGAAGGTTTTTGGAAACGTTTCAATAGAGCTACGTATCAGTGTGGAACTCGTTTGTGAACTTTGATAAGTATCTGTCAGTGAAAGTATCTCAAATTAGAAGAATGATTCGGAATTCTCGCTATATACGCATTTCGTCACTCATTTGCGGGACCTGACTGTTCTGTATTTTGTTATTGTTGTTATTATTATCATATATCTTGAAAAGAAACAATAGCAGTCTAAGGGCCTGACGAGAGAACACCTTCTAACAAGCTTAAAATCACGCTTTTGTTCGTAGTATAAAAGGAATGACAGAGTCGGAGGAAGTACACTTTGTGACTCAGCCTCTTGGAATACGCATTTCTTGCTCCACTCTTGTCTTTTCTTAGGGAGAAAAAGAAAAAGAAAAAACGGGGGAAAAAATATTTAGAAGATATTTTAGACGATTTTATACTTCGGTGACAGATAATTGACTTTAGCCACCGCTTCTGTAGGCAAACTTCACGGTCGCAGTGTAGGGACACAAGCGTGTAGGGAGCGAGCGCAGATAAAGAGAAGGCGTACACGCGGTTATACCCTTGTACGAAAGAGAGTTTGACCGGGAGCTCAGCATCATCATAATTTCGGGGGTGTTCTCGACTCACAATGACTGGGATCAGGGTGGAAAAGGACAGCGCGGAGCGGCTTTGTCTGAGCGGGGAGTCGGGCAGCGGCGGGGCCGGGCCGGCTGCAGCGGCCGGAGCGCGGTGGTGCTGAACGGACAGCTCCCGTAGCGCCCGCCCCGCCTCGCCCCGCCGCGGCCGGAGCTGGGCTCGGGCTCAGGGACTGGAAGGGTTGAGGGGAGAAGGGGGACGCGGCGTTTCCCAGCCCATTCCTGGAGAATGCTGGTGGGTTTGTAAACTCTTGCCCGACTCCCGCTGTCGGTGTTTAGGTCTTCGTCTCTCGGATTAATTATTTTCGGATTTGATCCGAGAGCTGACCTCCGAGAAGCAGAGATCGTTAGCTGGAAGAAAGGCAGAGTTCCCGTCAGCTGGGGTTTGAGTCTGGAGTGTTTGACGGTGGTTTTTATTTCCCAGTTGAAGGGCGGCTCAAATCTCAACTCAGCTCTACACCCGTTTATTCAGTTTTCCAGCTCCTGTTAAGATGATTCCAATTACCTGTGCAGATGATTGTAGTCAAGTCTCTCTCTTCCCTTCTCTCTCGCTCTCTCTCTTTTTAAAGCGACCAAATTATTCAAGGATTTAAAGATTGATAGTAAAGGAAATCCAGCATGAAAATGCAAGGTTTTCTTTACCCTGATCTGAGTGCTGAACTACTACTGCACTGCTATCTATCTCTTGGCATATTCAGGGAAGATATCAAAGGAGAGAAGATAAGTTTCAAATGTATATTAAAAATACATAATAAATATTTTGTCCGACTTCAAAAAAAGCGATAGGTGTTAGCAGTAATCAAAACATCCTGCACCTAAGTGCTATACTGTATCCCATATAAATAAATCACGCTTCTTTTCTAGTAATACATCAATAAGAATATATTAACTCAAGAGTGACTTCCCTAATATTTTAAACATCTAGTGACAGATTTTCTACTTTATTTTTTGTCACTAATATATACATATATCTTTTAAAAAGGTTGCTTTTGAATGTTTTGGATGCAGAAGCAAAGGGGAAAGGGAAAAAAGAAGAAAAGGAAGGAAAGATAGAGAAGAAAGAGAACAAGGGAGGAGGGGAATGAGAAAGAGAGAGAGAAAGCAAAAGAAGTAGAGAGAGAAAGAAAGAAGGAGGGAAGGAAGGGAGGAAGGAAGGGAGGAAAGATAAGAGAAAGAAAGAGAAAGAGAAAGAGAAGGAGAAGGAGAAGGAGAAGGAGAAGGAGAAAGAGAAGGAGAAGGAGAAGGAGAAGGAGAAGGAGAAGGAGAAGGAGAAGGAGAAGGAGAAGGAGAAGGAGAAGGAGAAGGAGAAGGAGAAGGAGAGGGAGAAAGAGAAAGAGAAAGAGAAAGAGAAAGAGAAAGAGAAAGAGAAAGAGAAAGAGAAAGAGAAGAGAAAGAGAAAGAGAAAGAGAAAGAGAAAGAGAAAGAGAA
>NW_024964268.1:0-2535 GCF_019238085.1 Lagopus leucura
CCTTGCTGACCGCAAAGTCTCCTGGGGAAATGTAGTTCTTCTCCGACAGACGAACATTCGGCAGATATCAAACCCCACCCCCAGTGCATTACATGATGTTATGGTGTGGAATACTGATGACCAAAAATCATAAAACCATGACATTCCACCCCTTATTCTACATCACTACATCATGCTTAACACATGGGATTACAGACTGCACTCCCCCAACATCAAATTCCCTTGTGGTACACACTGAACATCCCCGTTTTTCTGCATCACCCACCAGGTGGACCCAGGTCCCTGGGCAAAGACAGTTCCGCGAAGAGGTTTGCCCTTCCCAGAAGCAGGAAAAACCCAAACTGCTTTTCCTAACATGTTCTTTACATGTACTACAGGGACCTTATCTCCCTCTACAATATGTAGGGAGCTGGATTGGGTAGGACCATCTCGACTGATTGATCCTCTGGTGTTAACCAGCCAGATGGCTTCTGCCAAATGCTTCTCCCAGTGTTTAAATGTTCCGCCACCCATTGCTTTCAACATCGTTTTTAACAACCTGTTGTAGCGTTCGATCTTACCAGAGTGTGGTGCATGATAGGGGATATGATAAATCCACTCGATGCCATGTTCTCTGGCCCAAGTATCCACAAGTGAATTTTTAAAATGAGTCCCATTATCTGACTCAATCCTTTCTGGGGTGCCATGTCGCCACAGGATTTGCCTCTCCAGACCTAATATGGTGTTCCGGGCAGTAGCATGGGGTACTGCATATGTTTCAAGCCACCCGGTTGTTGCCTCCACCATGGTGAGCACATAATGCTTACCATTGTGAGATCGTGGCAAGGTGATATAATCAACCTGCCATGCCTCCCCATATTTGCACTTTTGCCATCGCCCTTCCTCCCACAGAGGTTTCATCCTCTTAGCTTGTTTAATTGTGGCGCATGTACCACAGTCATGAATGATTTGTACAGTGGCATCCATAGTTAAGTCCACCCCTCGGTCTCTGGCCCATTTGTATGTTGCGTCTCTCCCTTGATGACCTGAGGTCTCATGGGCCCACCAAGCTAAAAATAACTCACCCTTGTTCTGCCAGTCCAGGTCTATTTCAGCCACCTCAATTCTGGCGCCTTGGTCTACCTGATGGTTATTTCGCTGATCTTCTGTAGCTCTACTCTTGGGCACATGAGCATCTACATGACGCACCTTTATAACCATATTTTTTGTTCGGGTAGCAATATCTTTCCATAGGTCAGCAGCCCAAATAGGCTTGCCCTTTCTTTGCCAATTATTTTGCTCCCACTGCTGTAACCACCCCCATAAGGTATTTGCTACCATCCATGAATCAGTGTAAAGATAGAGCATTGGCCACCTCTCCCGTTCAGCGACATCTAAGGCCAGTTGGACAGCCTTTACCTCTGCAAATTGGCTCGATTCTCCTTTCCCTTCAGTGGCCTCTGCAACTTGTCGTGTGGGGCTCCACACAGCAGATTTCCATCTGCGATGCTTTCCCACAATACGACACGATCCATCTGTGAATAGGGCATATTTCTTTTCATCCTCTGGTAGTTCATTGTATGGTGGGGCTTCTTTAGCACGTGATACCTCTTCTGCTGGTGGTGTTCCAAACTTTTTACCTTCAGGCCAGTCCATGATGACCTCTAGGATTCCTGGACGGCTGAGGTTCCCCATCCGTGCTCGTTGTGTAATCAACGCAACCCACTTACTCCAAGTGGCATCAGTAGCATGATGGGTGGAAGGAACCTTTCCCTTGAACATCCAGTTCAACACTGGCAGTCGAGGTGCCAGAAGGAGCTGTGTTTCAGTACTGACTACTTCGGAAGCAGCCCGAACCCCCTCATATGCAGCTAAGATCTCCTTTTCAGTTGGAGTGTAGCCCTCCTCCAACCCCCTGTAGGCTCGACTCCAGAATCCCAAGGGTCGGCCTCGGGTCTCTCCTGAGGCTCTTTGCCACAAACTCCAAGTGGGACCTTTCTCTCCAGCAGCAGTGTAGAGGATGTTCTTCACATCCTGTTCCATCCGTACTGGCCCCAGGGCCACAGCACGGGCTATCTCTTGTTTAATCTGCTCAAAAGCCTGCTGCTGCTCAGGACCCCACACAAAATCATTCTTCTTCCGTGTCACCTGATAAAGTAGGCTTACACTGAGGCTGTAGTTTGGAACATGCATTCTCCAAAAACCCACTACGCCCAGAAACGATTGTGTCTCTTTCTTATTAGTGGGGGGAGACATGGCAGTGATTTTGTCGATCACATCTGTCGGGATGTGACGACGGCCATCTTGCCACTTTATGCCTAGGAACTGAATTTCCTGGGCAGGTCCTTTCACTTTGTTTCGCTTAATAGCAAAACCAGCACGCAGAAGGATCTGGATTATTTGCTCTCCTTTCTCAAAAACTTCCCCCCCAAAATACTTGAAAACAACAGCACTGATCTGAGGTGGAACAAATGATTTTACTAAATATAGTATTAGTAAAATACAATGAGAGAGAGAGAGAGAGAGAGAGAGTCTGTTTGAATTGTATAGACCTCA
>NW_024964269.1:0-29574 GCF_019238085.1 Lagopus leucura
AGGCGGGACGGGGGGCTGTGTGGGCTGCTGAAGGAGATCGTCAGCGCCGAGGAGGAGGGTGAGTGGGGTCTGGGGGTCCCTGCAGCTCCGCATCACCGCTCCGTGCTGCCCCATTGCCGGGGATCCCCTCCTGCTGGGAGCAGTGCTGACGTTTCTGTGCTCTCTGCAGGGCTGCAGTGGGCGAAGACGGCGCTGAGCTGCGTTCTGACCGCGTGCCGATGGCTCTCCTCCCTGCACGGCTCCCTCCTCCCACACCTCTCGGTGGGTCCCAAAACACTGCGAGTTCCCTTCTGTGATGGGAGGAGAAACGGCGCTGAAAGGGCGCTGGGACAGCAAAGGGATGCAGAGGGAATGAAGCTGAGGGGGGAAGGGGCTTTCTGCCCTCTCAGCGCTGACATCCCCCCTGTCTGCCCCTTCCCCTGCAGCTGACCAGTGAGGATATGATTGCTGCCTTCTCCCAGGCGGTCGACTGGTGAGTGCTGTGTGCTGTGAGGCCACAGTCCGTGCAAGATGTGTGTGTGTGTGTGTGTGTGTCACCCCGTCCCCTGGTGTATCCACACCTGCAGAACGGTGCCGTGGAGCGGAGGGAGAGGACGGCATCACCCCTCTGTTCTGTGCTCAGCCTCCCCAGCACAGGGATGCTGAGGGGATTCATTCCCCATCGCCTGGGGCTGCTTGGTACCCTGGTGCTGTGTGGTGCACGTGGGAGGAACAGCATTAAACTGAACCAGGGCTTGGTGAAGCGGTGAGCGGTGACTGTTTGTTGAGCAGCCTGTGAGAAACAGCCAGGAGGAAGGGAAGTTCGCAGAGGATGCCACCTTGCTGAGCAGTGAAAGCTGAGATTTATTTTGGTGGTGGCTTTGGGAGTTGGAACTGGGGGATGGCAGATGTGGGTCTGGGTTGCTCCCTGTGCCCCTTCCTCCCGCAGGGCCGGCTGCAGCATCCGTGCCTTCGCCTGGCATCCACACACCAGCAAATTCGCCGTGGCTCTGCTGGACGACTCCGTGCGGGTCTACAACTCGAGCAGGTGAGGAGAGGGGCAGCTCCCAAACCCCCCCCCCCCAAACCCACCCCGAGCCACATGCCCAGCAGCCCCCCCTCACCCCTGTGCTCTCGCTGCTCCCTGCCCCCAGAACTTCTCACAGCGCTGCGTTAGGACCCTTCCTCACACCCCCAGCCCCCAGCCAGGCTTTCTCCTGCCCTTCAGCCTCATTTCTCCTCTAGGTTTCCCTGCTCCCCCGGCGGGTCTCGGCAGGCATATAAAGCCCTCCTTAAGAGAAGACTCTCCCGGCTCATGCTGCGGCCCAAGCAGCGCTGCCCCGCTGAGCCACTCTCCCCCAGTTGGGATTTCAAGCCAACAAGTGCCAGATCTCCCCCCGGGCTGTGGGCACTGAATCACACAAGGTGTGCTCCAGCAGCGCCGGCGTCACCTGCCTGGGTCCCCTCTGTCCCCCCCCCCCCCCCAAGGGCACAGCTCACGGTGGGTCCCCCTGCCCGTAGGCTTTAGGCACCCACCACGGTCAGGGCTGCAGAGGGGTCCCCAGGGATGTCCCCCGTTGTTGTTGTGACCCCACTCGGCCTCCTGTCACGCTCCCTCCTCCCCGCAGTGCCACCATCCCATCGCTGAAGCATCGTCTGCAGAGGAACGTGGCCGCCGTCGCCTGGAAGCCGCTGTGTGCCTCCATCCTGGCCGTCGCCTGCCAGAGCTGCGTCCTCGTGTGGCACCTGGACCCCACGTCCCTCTCCACCAGGTGACGATCCCACACGGTGACAGCCCCACACTCGTGCCCCCGAGCCCATTTCTCTGAGCTTCAGGTTAAATCCAGGCTGCTGTCCGTCCGGCTGGGGGTACAGAAGGCGCTGTGGTGCATCACCAGCTCTTGGTGACCCTCCTGTCCCCCATCAGCTGTGGTTTCTGTCCCTGCAGACCCTCATCTGGCTGCGCTCAGGTGCTGTCCTACCCTGGGCACAGCCCTGTCACCAGCCTGGCGTGGGCACCCAGCGGGAAGCTGCTGCTCTCGGCCTCACCTGTGGACACGGCCATGCTGGTGAGTGTGGGGCCACATTTGGGGGTCCGGGGCCGTCACCCCATTGCTGGGACACTCAGGAGGCTGTGTGACCACGGGGGACAGCATTTCCTCAAAGGAGGGTCCTGAATTTGGAGCACTGAGATCTGGAAGCGTCAGCGCCCCGCTCTGTGCCACGTCTGGGCTCTGGCTGACGCTGGGAGCGCTGCCATCCCCCCCCCCCCCCCCAACCCCTCTGTGCCCCTCCAGGTATGGGATGTGTCCACCGAGAACTGCGTCCAGCTGCAGTGGTTCGGGGGCGGTGGGGTCACCTTCTTGGCGTGGTCCCCCGATGGCAGCAAGGTCCTGGCAGCCACCCCTTCAGCAGTGTTCAAGTGAGCTCCTGGCCCCGCTCCTTTTGTTCGCTCTCAATTCCATTACCATTTTCATTCGCCTCCCATCAAAGCACACCTGGCTGCTTTATGTCCTCGCTGCTCCCCTTCTCCCCGTGCCACATATGGGGGGGTAAAGTCAGGTCCAAGGCCTCGGGCTCCTCTCAGAGGGGCTGAATTGGGGCAGGTTTGGGGCAGTTTATCCCTTTCACGTCATTCTCTTTCTCTTGCAGAGTGTGGGAAGCTCAGATGTGGACGTGTGAGAAGTGGCCCACGATCAAAGGGCGCTGCCAGGTGGGGCAGGCGCAGTGGGAAGGGGCATCTCCCCCCACGTGGGGGTGTGCGGGGTGTTCTGACGTCCCCCTGTGCCCCACAGACGGGGTGTTGGAGCCCTGATGGCAGCCGGCTGCTCTTCACAGTGCTGGGGGAGTCCGTCATCTACTCCTTGTCCTTCTCTGAGTACAGGGGTGAGTGACCCCCGTTTGCTTCCCCAGCCGTCGTTTTGCTTTCAGCTATGGGTGGTTGTGGCCAAGAGAGGCTCAGTGTCCATCAGGGAGAGCTTCCAAGCTGCTGTGGTGTAGCAAAGCCGGGACAGCAGGGAAAGGAGTGGAAGGAGGAGGTTTGTGGGGGCCCTCACAGCAGTTGGGTGTCCGTATTTCCCCCCTTGCGTCGCATCTTCAGCTTGGAGCTGCACAGGGAGATTTGCTCTGGCTCTCAGCACTCCTTTTGCACGGAGGCAGTGGGTGCTCACTTCTGTCGAGGGAAACCCTTCCCTGTGCGCCGTCCCAAACACCGCAGACGCTGCTGGGACAGCAGGAGGCTCCACAGCTCCAAGAGGCGGAAATTCCGCATCGTTCTGGGAGCAGAAGAGCAGATTTAGGGCAAAGAGACAACCTGCACACAGCAGGGAAGCAGAAGCGAGCGCACCTGCTGGGACTTCATTTCAGGGGACATGCAGGGCCAGGTGGGAGGTTCGAAAACAGCTTCCATCGTGGCAGATCTGTCAGAGACCACCTTCGAGACGCCCTACGGGGAGGAGAGGTGGGTCTGACTGCGTGCGGCCCCACGGAGCGATGCTGGGAGGTGGAGGGGCTCTGTGCCCCCTCCCCAGCTGTGGGTTCACTGTGCTGTGCTCCAGGGTCGGCGGAGCTGTGCAGTCCATGGTGTGGGACCCCACCGGGGAGAGGCTGGCTGTGATCATCCGAGGTCAGAGCTGTGCTGCAGCGCTGCTCCCTGCCACCTTTGCTCCAAATCTGCTCTTTGTGGGGGGGGGAAACTCCTTAGGGGTCGGGGGTCCGCTCTTCCTCGCTGTGACTTTGCCCCCCTGTACAAAGCATCCCCTGGCGCCCCCACGGTGATGTGCAGTGCCTGTTCCTGGTTATCCCCCGAGGAGAGAGCACTGTTCCGTCCTCACTGCCAGACAGAATCACCTCTCCCAGCCCCACCGCCAGCTCTCTGCGTTCCCACAGCGCCCACGTTGCACCCTGAGCCCCCGGCCCCACTCGAGGAGCAGCCTTGGGATAACTGAGCCATGGAGGCCCTCCTGGCTGCAGAGACAACACAGCTTTGACAGCGCTGAGGTGCAGCGCTGGGGATGCCGTATCGGACCTGAGCTCAGCTGCTTGGTTTTTTGTCCCTCTTATAAAGCTGCTGGGGAGGAAATGGGGAGGGAAAAGCTGCAGGGAAGCAGGGCTGCCCCCGGCCTGTGGGGGATCCCTTTTGAAAGGGAAAGGAGCACTGCAGGCAGAGGTGGTTTCGTTCCCCACGTCGCTCCCGCTTTGCTGTCCCATCGCTGCCCCTCACACCCTCAGCTCACAGCTGCTTCCCTTCCCCCTGCAGGAAATCCCAGCGCTGAGGGGACGCAAACCGTGGTGGCCGTGTTCCGTATCCGCAACAGCCCCGTGTTTGAGCTCCTGCCGTGGTGCGTAGCAGATGGGTTCGGGGCTTCTCATGGTGTTTTGGAGGTTGGTCAAACACCCTCGGGACGCAGTGGGAAAGATGCTGTGCTGCTGCCGTCCCACACTGCTGCTTCAGGCAGTGCTGCAGTACCATTTTGCCCCCAAAGCGGTCACATTTTGGACGTGTTGTCCATTATCCTGAAAAGCCTTTAAGTGCAGCAGAGATGGCGCTTAACCCCACAGCGATGCGTGAGCGCTGCGCCACCTCTCGCTGCAGCTTTCCTTTCCATTCCAGCGGATTCCTGAGGGGGGAGCAGAGCGCCGAGCCGCAGCTCATCGCCTTCCACCCCTGCTTCGAGAAGGGAGCGCTGCTGACCGTGGTGAGTGCGGCTCCGGCTCTCTTTTGCCACACCTCGGTCAGGAATGCAGTGGGTGAAATTGCCCCGCGGTGCAGAGAGGGCGGAGGGAAGGCGATGGTGACCCATTGCTCTTTGGGACGGTGGTGCCCTGTGCTGACGTTTGCGCCGTTGTTCTCTCCAGTGCTGGTCCACGGGGACCATCAGCCACATCCCCTTCTTCTTCCTGAGCTCCCGCCTGCCCTACGGCAGCCCCGGCCGCAGCCCCGCCGTGGTGACGGCCAGCAGCAGCGTGCGGGAGCAGCCGCTCTTCTCAGAGCTCTGACAGCAGCTCAGGACATTTGGGGTCTGTTCCCTGTTCCCCGGGACACCGCGGGGCTGCGGTCCCTTCCTGTACCCCTGCAGGTTCTGCACGGCTCCGTGCTCTCAATTCTGTGGAATGTGGGGTTCAGCCGTCGAGCGCCGTGCAGATTAAAGGTGGCTCCTCCTCCCCACGCCTGGCTCTGCTCCTCGCTCTGTCCTTGTCCAGGGAAAACAAGGAAACGTTCCCTGGAAGTTTGTTGGGGGGATGCGTTCTCAAAGCCACTCGGGTTTGTTTCTGGGGCTCTGGTGCTGCTCTGTGATGTCAGGTCATGGTTTGGAGTGCACCTGCAGGAGAAGAGCCATTCTGTGCCTACAGCAAAGCAGATCTGAGGTTCCTGCTGCTACATTTGTGTGCAACAAACACCTGGGGAGCCCCCAATGAGCGTGGGGTTTTGCTCTGTGGTTACGTGGCTGCACTGAGGGCCGAAGGGGCTGTGAGGGTTCCTTGGCCTTAAATGCAGCCTTTGGGCTTCACCTTGAGGGCGTAAGGAACCACCAGAAGTGCTGCAGCTCAGTGAGACCCAGCACAGCACAGACCTTCCCCTCCCAGCCCATTCAGTGAGAGCTGCTGCAGCCCCACGTGAGCCCTGACAGCGCTGGGGGGAGCAGATGGGCCGGAGTGGGATTAAGGGGAGGCTGAGGGGGGCAGTGCTTAAAGCCCTGGATTACACGTGGTTAATCCCTGGGATTACGCTGTAATCGCTCCGCAGAGGAAACGGGGAGGGAGGGCCCTGCTCAGCCCACCACCCCCAGGACCCACACAACCCTCCTGAGAACCAAACCCCGAAACGAGGCAGGGAAACTGCCCCTCCGCCCCACGGAAAAGACGGCAGCAGCCCAACGGAGACGTGGGGTAAACAACTCACACCGGAGACGTCGAGGGATGCTTCGCCCGCGGGGATCCCCGGTTTGGATCTGCTGCTGGGAACTTCTGCCCCTGTGGTGTCCGTGGTGTCACAGGACGGCGCTGAGCGGCTCCTCCTCCCCGGGGCTCAGCCGCCGGCAGGGCAGCGCCCGCAGGTACTCGAGGTGCAGGCGGGTCTCGGCGCGGCTCCTCCTCACGTAGTGTCCCACGTAGGCGAGGACGGCGCCGAGCCACCCACCCACAGCCACCAGCATGGCCACGTCTGGCACCCGTGGCTGCCCGCTCCCTGCCAGGGTTTCGTTGCGGCCGCCGGCGGTGGGGGGAAGGCCCTGGGGACCCCCCAAAGGGCAGCGGCGGCCTGGGGGGCAGCAGGGCAGCCCCAGAGCCAGCAGGAACAGCCAGGCTGCCCGCATCGCCCTGCAGCGGGAGGCGGGGAGCGAGGGGGGGGGTCTGTGTCCTCCCCAGGACAGCTGGGCTGGTGACGTTCCCCTCCCAGGGGCAGCTGGGATGGAGGGAATCACAGAATTGTAGGGGTTGGAAGGGACCTCCAGAGATCATCGAGTCCAACCCCCAAACCAACAACAGAGTGCTGGGGATGCTGAGGCTGCACCTGCTTTTGCACCTCAGCGTGTGACCTTTTGGAACCCCATGTGCCCCCCTGTGCCCCAGGACACCTCCAAAGCAGCTCCCACTACCTGACCAGCAGATGCATTGGGAATGCACTGGTTTTTTACTGGTGTTGGCAGCCAGTACATAACAGGCCAGGCTTCAGAGCACTGAATCCTTAAAAGCCTCTCGGTCTGCTCTGTGCTTTCGGACCGGTCCAACGCTGTAACTGGGACCAGTGGCAGCTCACAGCTGCTTTGGTGTCCTGCTGTGACCGTGCCAACAGTCCATGCGAAGTCCCAGCACAGACAACTCATTGGGGGGTGGGGAACTCATCCGCTTTGTGCTCCCACCCCCTGCAATGCCAACGTCCTCCGGGCCATCTCCAAAGCCCCCTCCCGCGTACGGTTGCCTCCGATGAAGCCACTGGAGTGCACGAAGACACAGCCGGGGATGCCGGCGAGCTGAGACAGCGCCTCGTCACGAACACCCCGCCATGGCTCGGGGAGAGGGAGGCTGCGATGGTGGGAAAAGGGGCAAGGGGTTGAGATCCTGTCCCCTCCTGGCAGGGGATGCGCTGGGGACAGGGCTCACCGGCTCTCGAAGCTGCGTGGCCCCACCGGGACGCTCTGCACCCGCCACTGCCCGCTGCGGTCGGGGAAAAGCACCAGCTGGAGCGGGTTGGGCAGCGCCAGCTCCTTCTCCAGGCTGAAGAGGTGCTCCTTCCAGGGGCAGCCGCCCTGCGGGAGCTCCAGCATCACCCCGCTTGTGTCCACCTGCAGAGGGAACACGATGCGGCTGCGTGGTGGCACGTGAGGTCCTGCCCTGTGCCCCAGCACTGCCCTGCACCTCAGCTTCTCCCCCCTTTGTGCGCTTTTTACCATCTGAATAGCACAGCCCCCCCCTCCCAAGGTCCCCCTCCCAGAGACCCTGCACTGTGGGGATGCACCACCATTTGTTCTGGGTGCATGGAGAGTGGTGGTGGAGGGTGGGAAGCAACGTGACAGTGTAGTGTTACAGGGGTGCGCAGAGGGTGGCTGTATGGGTGCAGAGAGAGAAACGGGGCGCACAGATGTGCCCTGAGCTGTGCAGGGAGGTCAACACCAAGGGGACCTGGCCTCCCCTTGCCCCAGGCTTCCACCCACCCTTTAAACCCCCCCAAAACAAGCACAGGGAGCACCTCAAAGCGGCGCCGGATGGCGTCCTCCACGAGCGCCCGCGCAGGCAGCCAGGCACGGTGATAATAGTCGAGCCTGTCCATGAACTCACTGCCCACCAGCTCCACTGCCCGCTTAAACCCAGCCTGGGGATGCAGCAGAAGATCAGCAGTGACCCCAAAGAATGCAGCTCTGCGTTCCCCCTTTCCCACGTGTCCCCACCTCAGTGTCCTGGTCGGGGTCGTTCCAGCGGGGGTTCAGGTGCCCCACGCGGGTGCTGAGGTTGGTGGTGAGGGCGTAGCGGGGCTCCCCGTCCGTCTGCGCGATGCCGTTGTCGATGGCATCGATCTCCTCCACAAAGTTCTCATAGAGCTTGGGGACAGGGTGGGGTCAGAACGCCTGGAACCCAACCCCTCTTTTATGGGGTGGTTTCCACAAGGGAAAGTCATGCTGGTGGGTCACAAATCCCCCGTACCTTATCGTAGAGTGCAGTCACAACAGGGCTGTCCTCTGGCTGTCCCAGAAGCCCAGCAAGGATTTGGGAGCCAAAGTGGCAATAAACCAACCCAGCGCTGCTCAGTTTGGTGGTCCAGGGCTTGCTGGGCTGGAGGCTCCGCATGGACTGGGTGAAAGACCTGTGGGGTCGCAGGGTCAGCCCTCGCGGGGGGCTCCCTTATGTGGTGACCCCAACGTGGTGGAGTGCCTCACCTCTGGTGATGGTCATAGCGGTGCCTCTCGGGGTCATATTCGCCCCCCACATCCACCACCACATCGCACTGGGCCAGGCGTTGGGGGTCCCGGGTCCGCACCACCTCTGCGTCCTGCTGAGGCATGGGGTGAGGCTGAGGGGGGCCCACAGTGGGACTGGGGAGAATGGAGACCTCAAGGGGGAAATGGGGACATAAGGGCGGGCACCACATGGGGCGGAGGACCTCAACAAGGAGCTGGGGATCTCAGTGTGGCCCCAGTGAAGGACTGGGGACCTGAAAGCGTCCTCCAGGTGGGACCATGGATTCTGACAACGGCCTGGGGATCGCAAGGTGGGCCCTAAGCGAGACTGGGGACTCCAGCAGGGGGCTGGGGATACCAGAGTGGTCAGTGGGTGAGACCGGAGACGTTATAAGGGAAATGAGGGCAGGAGCGGCCCCCAGCGGAGACTGAGGACCCCAAAAGGAGGCTGAGGACCCCACTGCGGCCCCATAGAAGGATGGGGGACTAGAAAACGTGGGCTTGGGGACCCCAGGGAGATTCTTTAGTGGCACTGAGGGCTCCAGCAGGGCCGGGGGACCCACGGGCGACCCTGAGGAAGGGCAGGACTCGGAAGGTAAGACCGGGTCCGAGTGCAGAAGGGCCCGAGGAGGCCGCGGCCGTACCCGGTAGCGCGGCAGCAGGCGCAGCAGGAAGCATGCCAGCGCCTCGTCGCAGTGGAAGGTGCCATCGTGGGTGCCGATGCGCGGAACGGGCTCCGTTCGGGCCCGCTTGGACCCGGCCCCGCTCCCGGTGACGGCGGCGGCCATGAGGGGAACGGCGCGCAAAGCGCCGCGCATCACTGCGCATGCGCGGTGCCGCCTCCACGACGCCGCGCATGCGCGGCACTGCATCCACAACACTGCGCATGTGCGGCGCTGCCTCCACAGCGCCTTTTGACGGCGCATGCGCACGTCTCGCCTGACGGCCCCCGCCCCGCCCTTCTGATCTGCGCGTGCGCCGGCTCTGCCCGCCCCGCCCTTCCGTTCTGTGCATGTGCGGCTTCGCCACGCCCTGACCCACCCGCGCATGCGCAGAGCGCGCAGTTTTGGACACGTGGAGGGGGCGGGGACGTGGGGACACGGGGGGGGGGTACGTGGGAGGGGAACGGTGACACGGGGCTGCGGGGAGGGGAGCTGAGGAGATACGGGGTGACACAGCGATACGTGTGGTCGCGTACATGCGCATACGGGGATGCGAAAGGAGATGGGGAGAGAGGGACATGCGGACACTTAACAGCACGGACAGACAGAAGGACACCTAGAGCAGCGCCACCCAGACACAAACCCGGACAGACGGACACTTCCAGCAGCTTCACACGGACCCGGACAGACGGACACAGCCCCACAGCGCAGCCGGTGCTGCTCCCAGGCCACGTTTATTTGCACGGAGACGGAGCCCCGCTGCCCCCTGTGCCCACCGCGCAGCGCCCATCCCCAGGCACTGTCCCCAGGTCCGGCTGCCTGCAGGGTCCCCACCCCCCGCTGTCCATGATCGTGACCGCTGTGTGTCCCCAGACGCGGTGCTGCCCGGGTCCCACCAAGGCACTCAGCTCCCGCTGCTCCTCTGCATTTCATGGCCCCAAATCCGTCCTCGTGCTGGTGCTGCTCCCATTGACCCCTCCTGAAGGACCACCACCCTGCAGAAGTGGCTTCAGTGGGGTCAGCGGGGATGGGGCACCTTCCAGAGCTCCAGCATTGCACAGGAAACCTCAGCGTGCCCAATTAGCTCCGCCTGGCCTCAACGTGACAACAGACAACACCCGCACAGGGTTGTGTCAGCAGTGGGGCTGATGTGGGACACGGGGTGGCAGTAGTGCTGGGAACACACATCACAGCCCGGCTGGCTCTTCCTGGCTGTGGTTCCCTTCTCCAACCTCTCACCGCTGTCTGTGGGGCTCTGAGGAGCAGCCTCAGCATTTTCCTGCATGGATCTGGGGTGTGCAATTCCATCAGCATCACATTTCTCAAGTTGGGGGTGAGCGGAGGGGTCCCTCAGGTTCAACAGATGCCATCGATGGTTCCCCAGTGCCATGAATCTGCAAAACCTGAGCCTCTCCTTCCGAGCAGCCCCAGTTTCTGGTCAGAAAAAAAGTGGTTCAAGGCAGCCCAGCCTCAAAACATCCATAAAGGGATAAGTCAGCTCTTGCAGACGAGTGAAAGAAGCACTCATGGGGGGGGGGGGGAAATGCACAGATCTGGGTCTGCAGCGAGCAAACCTCGGCTGCTGTGGCTAAGAAAACAAAGCAGGACCTGCAGTAGTGTGAAACCAAACTATGTACAACCTCCTCCCAGGGTCACAGCCCTCCTCTCGGGACCAAGGCTGACTTATCCCTTTAGACGCGGGTGTTCAAACCCACGGCTGGAATCAGGAGATCTCGTTGCCGAAGACCTCGAGCACCAAGGGCGTGAGCTGCATGCTGTGCTCGGGCTGGAAGGAGAGGCAGCGGTACTGCTTGGAGTGCTCCTCGTTGAGGCTGCGCAGGTCGGCCAGCTTCTGGATCATCTTGGCGTACAGCAGGCGGCTGCCGGGCGGGGGGTGCCTGCAGCGGATGTAGGTCTGCAGGATGTCCGAGAGGCGGTCCTGGATGGACTCCACCAGCGAGGTGTCCTGAACGCCGGGTCGATCTAGGGAACACCAGCATCATCAGATCAGCCCTTGGAAAAGACCTTGGAGGTCATCGAGTCTGGCTGTTAGCCTGGCACTGCCAGGCTTGGGGACATTGGTGGAGCCTTCGTGCTGCCAAAGCGTGGCAGGGTGGGGAGCTTGGGGACGAGCGTCCTCCTACCTGGGGACAGGATGCAGATGGCCATGAGGAGCACGTGCTCTTCCTCGTGAAGGTTCAGCTTCTTCAAGCCCACCTGGAACTTCACGAGCGGCTCGAGGAGCTCCATGCTGTGGCCGGCTGGGGACAGAGAGGAGCTGTTAGCACCTGGGTGAGACCTCAGATCTGCAGCTGAGAGATGAGCGCGGAGCTCAGCGCCTCCTCCTTCAGTGCAGCAGGGCGCCAGGATCACAGAATCACAGGATGATTTTTGACAGAGCTTTAAAAACATTATTTCTTTCAATCTTTCCTCCCCAGCAGCGTCTTTAAGGCAGGAGATTATGGAGCAGATGACTTCAGAAAGGCAATTAACCTACGGGGGGTTTGCGTTCCTTATCGCTCCCACACCGCGCCACGTTGTGCAGAAACACCAAAACACGTTTTGTGTGCCCACAGCCCGCAGCAAACAGATCCCATCCCTGCCCTCTGTGGTCCCACGCCTGGTCCCGATGTGCTGTTTGCTCTGCCTGTTTTCCTTGGGATCTCACTGGGGGATCTCTGCCCTTGCACCAAGGATCTCAGCATCCCAGGGTTACTCCAAGGCTTTGCACCAAGGATCTCAGCATCCCAGGGTTACTCCAAGGCCTTGCACCAAGGATCTCAGCAACCCAGGGCTACTCCAAGGCTTTGCACCAAGGATCTCAGCAACCCAGGGCTACTCCAAGGCTTTGCACCAAGGATCTCAGCAACCCAGGGCTACTCCATGGCCTTGCACCAAGGATCTCAGCATCCCAGGGCTACTCCAAGGCCTTGCATTGAGGATCTCAGCATCCCAGGGTTACTCCAATGCTCTTCCCCAGGTGCTGGCAGATGTTTAAAATCCACCTGAATATCTGCAGTTTACTCAGTACGGTTTTCTTACACCTGAATTTCAGGCTGGGGCGCCACCTTTGAGCCCTCAGCCCGGCAGCACCTTTACCTTGGGTGACATCGCTGACTTTGTACTTGAAGTCATTGCTTCCACAGGTCCACGACATGTCCTCCAAGGTGAAGGACTGGTTGGAGCGCAGCATGATCACCTCAATGGCGCTGGATTTCAGCAGGGCAATCTGATCCTCTGCATTCAGATCCCTGCGGGCGGGAATGAGGAGATGTCCACAACCAGAGGCAAGATCCGGCTTCTCCCTCACCCTGAATTTCTGGGTAATTAAGCAGTGGGTATTTCTGCAGCTCCGTGTATCGAGTGGCAGCACCCAGTGCTCTGGGCTCCAGGCTGACTCTTGCGGGGCTGGTGTTAAACGGGATCTCAGGACACACAAGCAAGATGAGCAGCACTCATGTGGCCTTAGCATCTTTCTGAGGAGCTCAGGCATTTTGTTTATGTGGCCAGGGTGAATCCAGCTCAAGATTAAAGAGGAATAACCCCAGGAAAGGAGAGGGAGGGAGAACAAGAAGGTGAGAACAGAGCTGGGAAGGGGGCAGAGAGAAGTGGAGAAAAATGACTGTGGAAGCTGGGACTGAATTGCCGGGAGCAGAAAACCATCGTGGGTACCTGGCGTGGGGACAACATCTCACCTGAATCCGGGGATCATTTTGGCGAAGCCGATCACCTTCTGTATGCTGTAGCTGACCAGGTCAGCCAAGTGTGGGAGCATGGGGAGCTGGGGCAGCTCGATGCTCATGGAGGGGGTCTCATCGCTCTCCTCGGAAAGATCCAGGTTGGAAAACATCGGGGGCTCCATGGGCTCTGGAAAGAGGGAGGTGGTCCATGGGGGTGAGATGTAACAGGGAGGGGTGTCAGCCCGAAGCAGGGATGGTGCCTGTTGTGCTGGGAGGTCTTTGTCTTGGGCTGGGAGAGCGCTTTGGTCACACCAGCTGTGGGATTTTTAGTTTAGGTCTAACTGCAGGCAGAGCAGCGGCAACCCAGCTCATGGTCCCGATGCAGCCAAGCACTTCATGCTCTCAGCTCATCAGGAGCCTTCTGAACACCCTCAGGAGGCTCTTAGAGTCAAATGCATTCCCTAGGAGAGCTGAGACAACTATTTCGTTCTTGGCCAAGCTTAGAAAAATCTCTTCCCCTTTTGCTTCCATAGCATAAGGATGCCTGAAATGCCACACAGAGAGCTGAGTCCAGTACCTGGGAATGCACCGAAGGCATCAGAGCCAAAAACATCATTGGGGTCCTCCGAGGAGAAATCCTGGGACACGACACAGGAGGATTGCGTTGCTGTATTGCTGCTGACTTTGCTTCTCACAGGGGGCTGGAAGAGAGAGCGAGGTGAGAGGAATGGGGCTGGGAGAACAAGCTTGAGGGGAGCACCGAGATATTTGCACCGGGTTTTATTAGGATGAAACTGATGAAGTTTCTTGGAGCTGCTGGTGCTGAGGTGGGAATCGGGGCTGTCGTGCCCCCCAACGTACCCGAAACTTGTTGAAGTCGGAGTAAGTGGTGTCGAAAGTTTTGTGGTGGGCCTCGAGGAGGATGTCAATGACTTTCTGCTGCTCCTCCGACAGCTTGGGCTTCAGGCTCTCCTTCAGCGCTTCCTCCTCTTTGCGCTTCAGGATCATCTCACGCTTCCTCTGCACCTCCTCATCCGTCAGGATGACTGCAGGGATGGAAGGAAAGAGCGAAGGGTCGCAAACAGGCACTGGGAAACCGGCACCGAAGCGCCTCAGGTGTGCTGCAGCCAAGCAGCATCCCTCAGCGTTGCTAATGGGTCACTGAACCTGCATCGACCCTATTACTGAACCCGCTCCTGTCCTCGCCTGCTGGCTCACGGCTCCCTGCTATGCACCATTTATGGCCCATTTGGGTGCCGTTGGGTGCAGTCAGGTCACGTCAGCACCGCCACGGCTTTGCTCCAGACCTCACTGTTTGCTCTGTGCTTTCGGGTGAAAGGAATTTCAAGATGTGGGCCGATGGGTTCGTGCACACTGCTCTCAGCTCCGACAACAGGGGGAGCGCAGTGCGGTGGGCAGCAGGATCACAGTTGTTTTTCAGCTGAGGGGACACACAAACACGGTGGGGATGGGTGGTGGCTGGACCAGATGATCCTAGCGACCTCTTCCAACCTCAATTGTTCTGTAATATACCCATTTATTGCTTGTATTATGAGCAACAGCCTTCAGCAGCAGCCAAAGGTCGAGTCCAAAGGCGACGAGCAAAGCTTCTCCCGTTTATTAGGGATGTTTGAACATCCAAAGGCAATTCGGGCTCCAATGTGACCCTTATAAAGAACCTAAAGACCTGAAGAGCCTCACAAGGTTGGAAAAGCAACAACAAGCACCCACCTTTGCACCCAACGGCTCGTTAACGCTCCCAATCAGCAAAGCACATCCACTGTTGGGTCCTATAAATAGCAGTGCCCCTTCATTGAGAAGCTATTAGCCCCAGAACCACTTATTAGCAGAGCAGCCCAGCGTGTTTTATCTGATGGCAGGCGGCTTCCTGCGGTCGGGTGGAATCTGGAAGGAGAGGCTGACGAAGGCAGCGGGGCTCAAGGAGCCATTTGCACTTCTTGGCCCCTTCTGCTGCCTTTTGCCAACAGCATTTTTCCAATACGTTTTCAAACTTGCACAACGACCTCGGGGGGGGATTTAAAGATCTGGAGGTACTGAATGAGCGGCTGAGGCCAAAAGGTCGCTCCTGTGACCGGCACGGAACGGTCAGTGCTGCAGGGGGCAGCCCAGGCGAAACGGGGAATTCGCCATCTCCTGTCCTATTAGGAAAGCTTGGGATCCATCCAGGAGCTGCATGCAAGGAGAAATCACTGAGGAATGCAGCAGCACTGGGAAGCACCACGTGGGGCTGAAGGGGGACAGAGCTGAGATGGGGTCAGCGGCTCCTCAGCCACCCCAGCACGGAGGAAAGTGAGGAAGAGGAGTTGGGATGGGAGGAAGAGCGCATGCACCGACCCCTGGTCAAATCCCCTAAGGCAGATGGATTTCCCTGTATGGGATCTGCACAACAAAGCATCTTTCTTTATTTGTCCCGGGGTTTCAGCGCTTTGAGGCCTGGCAGACTGTGGTGCGGGCTGCACGTTGCTCTGAACCCATTGCAAAACCACCGCCAGGGATTTGGGTCGGTGCTGAATGCTCTGATGGGACTTGCCAGAGCCTACAGGAGTCTAAAACCCGAAGGAAGCCCCGCAGGCAGATCGAAGGTGTTTTAAAGATCAGAACGACGCGATAAACGCAATCGCAATTCCCTTCCAGCTCATCTTGCAAACAGAGGCGGTGCTGTGCGAGCCCCAACAGAGCCCGGCACCAGCTCAGCCAACGGGGAGCAGCAGAGCTGAAGCTTTGGGGTGAGAAATGGTAACAGCACAACGTCAGCGCAGGACTGACGGGCTTTATAAAATTCCTGGGAAAAAAGGCTTCGTCTGCACTCACCTCGTGCACACGGAAGGATGGATGGGGCCAACGCGCCCCAGCCTGCATCTTCAGCTTGAGATCAGATCCCAGGGCTGCTCCCTTCCCCAGAGCCGAGCTGGAGCTGTGCTCACAGCTCCTGGCACAAACAGAGCTGCAGCGGAACGGCTGTGGGCTGCCCTGACCCGAAGCACGGGAGGAGGAGAAGCCAACATGTGCACATCACTTCTGTTCAGACACAGAACCGACCTCTGCAGACACCACAGGGACAGAGGAGAAAGCCACAGGGCTGCTCTGAGGTTACTGAGAGCACGAGGAAACGGCTGGTGGGTGAGGATCTGAGCACACAGCCTCGGCCAAAGCGGGGAGCTGGAGGTGCTGGGGATGGCATGGAGGGAGACGTGCGCCATTGGGAGAGCAAAGGGCAGCCGAACACCAACCGAAACGAAACAGAGCAAATATCAGTGTGAGACTGCTCCCTGGATGGCACTCAGGCACTGCATCAAAGCTTGGCAGGCAGCATTTCAGCTGGACGTGGGGACACCACACAGCCCCAGAAAGCCCCGTGGGTTCCTTTCCATCCCCAAGGAGTGGCATTGAGGATGGGGGGAAGCAGAACTGCCCCTGCGGCAGCAGCTCTGCAGTGAATGAAGCCATGCAGTGATCCGCAGGGTGAGGGCTGGGCAGCACAGTGTGTGTTTAATGTGCCACAAGGCATCAGGGCAGGAATCATCCTCAAAGAGCCCTGCAGGGCGTTGCGACCCCGCTGCATTGCCAAAAGCGCCCAGGATCGCTCTGCAGCCATTCTCACGAGACGCAGCCTTCACAGGGTGCAAACCTAATTCCTCCCCACTGCCTCTCCCACAGCTCTGCCTTCGCTTCCCCCACATCCCAGCTCCCGCATAACGCTCTGCAATTCATCCACAGGCAGACAAACTGCAGCAGGACACTGCAAGCACAGCTGGATCCTCCCAAGGAGGCTCCTCGATCCTGGCACCGTGACAGGCACCCAAAATCCCCCAGCAGTAGCACAGCAGGGAGAGATGCAGTGAGGCTGCTTTGGCCGCTCAATTCAGCGCCGTGTTTTCTGCCTCCCTGCTTTGCACCGCAGCACAAGGCAGCCAAGGGGAAGCACATCCCCAGCCCACGTGTGCTGTAATGACTGCAGAGCTGATAAAAGCAAGGGAAAGAGAGGGCAGCGAGGCCAAGAGAGGTGAATTACCCACAGGTAACGCACGGCCCTGGAGGGATGGGTGCCCCTTCTGGAGCACCACGCAGCTGGCGGGAGGCAATTTTGCGGGATGGAAGGAATGAGCTCAGCATTGCTTGGGCCATCTAAAAGGAAACAGCCCGAAAACATTTCCAAACGACGCGGCTTTCGCCTTCGCCCGTGGCCTGACGCTGTCCCCTAAGCTTGCCCTGTGCTTTACCCCACGCAGATAAGATGGGTGGAAAACCACAAATATTTGCTAACGCTGCTGGCAGATTGCAGCTGTGGATCAGCCCCCGGCCCTGACCCTCACTGCTGGGCTCAGCGTGTTCCTATGGCTGCAACTCATCCCTTCCTTGGTCCCTCGTGGGGACAGCGGCTGTCCTCAGCTCCCCAGGGAGCGCAGCAGGGCAAGGCTTCTGCTCTGCCATTTTCAACACACACAAAGCCTTCACCTTCTTGAGAGCCCCTCACTGCAGCACCGAGCCTGGAGCCGTGCAGACGTGGCTGGGGGCAACGCTGAAAGCCACCCAAGACGTAGGACAGGAGGAGGAGACGGAGCTGCCTGCACCAGACCTCAAATTAACGCAAGCACAAAGAGCGTCCACATCTGCCTCCTCCTCCTTATCCAGTTTTGCTCTAATTTCTGCTTCGGACCCATCAAACCAAGCCCATCCCTACCCGTGCCAGCAACCGCAGCCCGGGGAAGACACGAGCCCACCCCAAGAGTTCAAAGATCCCCGATGCCACCTAAAAATAACAGCAGCACACCTTGTTCCCATTCACTGAAGCAGCAGCAGAGGCTGCAGGAAGGCTATTTTTAGGCTCCTCGGTTAGGTTTCATTAATACAGAATCCGTTTGCTAAGGGGGGTCGCTTACAAGTTAACCCTGAGGCGGGCAGGCGAATCCCTCAGTGCATTTTCTGACCCTCCCTGGGTAATTGACTGCTACAAGTCAACACATTTCCCTTGTTGGCAACGGTGATGCCAAACAAACTGCAGTAACCAGGGCTGGAGGCTCCCAGCCAGGCAGCCTCGTGCGCTGGGGCATTTCAGCGCTCTCCTTTTCAATCAGCTCAGTGCTTTTCCTCCCTCTGAGTGAGATAAGATCCACAGTGTAAACACGCCATCAACGAGGACGGCTCTCCTGCTGCTCTGGGAACACCTCAGAGCCGGGTTTGGGAGCAGAAAGTGCCTAACAGTGCTGTTCCAACCAAGAAATCAGGTGTGACAACAAATGCCAAAGCAGCAGAACACCAAAGCTGTGCTTTGTGCAGTGCTTCCCACAGCTACAGGGAGCAGCTCTGGCCCTTTGCTGTGTCCAATCATTAAACCAAAGGGAGCAGCTGTTTCTGCAGGGCAGAACATGGGATGCAGACCTGCTCCGGTTTGCTTCCTCACCATCCCTGTGCTCTCACAATAGAAGGATTCACCTGGTGCATTGCCTGCTCTTTGCTTTCCTACCCCCCTACAGAGCACAGCTGGCACTTTACACGATTTGGGGGCCTCCTATTCCTCAAGATCTGTTTGATCTCCGGGGCTCCTGAACGTTTAGGCATTATTTTTCTTCAAGTTCTTTGCAAGTTCTGGTTTGCAGATCTGCACCCCGTGCCACCGGGCGCTGTTTGTTCTCCGCTCAGCACATAAGGAAACGTTCAGCACTTCCATTTGCCAAGCCAGCTCTGAATTTTCAAGCCCATCAATCATGGGACAGGCTGTCCTGTTTGCAGTCTCCTAGCAGAGGGCTGTTATTTTGGTTTAAACTCCTGAAGTCTCGGGGCATAGAAAGCACGCGTGTGTAGGAGGAAACGTGCCAAGCAGCTTTTATTTTTAAAAGCTGCTTATCTATAAATACAGTCGGAAAAAAAAACCCAAATATTTGGACAACATTAACCTGTTTAGATTGGGTTAAAAAGTGCTTTACTTCCCTCTGCTATTTGTTTAAGTCTCTGCGTTGCACGTGGCGGGACGGACGGACCCTGCTGCAGGACCAGGGGCCTGAAATAAAGCTATTGCAGAGCAAAAGGTGGAACGGCTGCGAGTGCAGCTCCCCATCCCTCAGCATCAGCACTCGGAGGCTCTCCAGCTCTCCCTGCCTGCTCAGCCACGTGCTGCGGGAGGACGATGACTTTGCACAGGACAGGACGTGAATGGGCTCCATCCGTGAGTTAATCAGCAACAGCCCCGGATGTGCTCACCGTGCAGCTGCCAGCAAAGCCAGCTCACGAACGCCTCAATCATTAAATGAGCCCCGTGCAATCATTACCCACGCCGTCCCCCTGCCCTCTGCATCCTCTTCGAATCCTCGTGCGGGTTTTAAAGCCTTGAGCACAGAGGTTTGAAGAAGAAGGGCGCCAAGGCCGCGAGGCTGAGCCCTGCACACCCAGCGTACTCACACTCCTTCATCATCCCGATGTCCACGCAGCGTTTCAGCCGGCAGGCCTGGCAGTGCCGCCGGTTGTCCTTGGTGATTTTGCAGTCCCCGTTGAACGGACAGGTGAACATCGCTTTCCTCTTCATGCTTCTCCTGCAGAGGAAAAAGAGGGGACAAAAAAAAATCAACAACACACCCTGGGTCACACAGCGCTGTTTGCAGTGCACGAGGGATGCTCCAAGCAGCAGGAGCGCAGATCCAAGTGTCTGGACAGCAAAACTGCTGGAGAAAGGCTGCTGAGAGAGGGAACGACTGACCTGACACCCAGCAGCTCAGCTGGGCTCTTGGAAAGGCTCAACTTGGAAGGCCGCAGCTGCGTGCATGCACATTTGGGTTTGATCTTCCAGGTTTGGACAGCATGGCAAAGGTGCCCTCAAAAGGACACAGCCTGCGGGCTCAGCACCACTGAAACGGCTTTCTGGTTTCACGCTGTTTTGAAGCCCAAGAGGAGGAGGTGGAACGGTAGAGAAATGTCCATCCAGGGACAGAGAAACCAGAGGACACAGCAGCATGTACTAAAGCGGCCTTATTAAACATTTACCAGCCTTTAAAGCCTGGCTTTGCTAGAATAACTGGCTGGAGTGCATGCTTGCATGTGCACGAGAAAAACCTCACTGCAGGACATGAGAGAAACAACACTCAACATAATAACCTCTTTTCCACCAAAACCACACCGTGCCACGTTAATCCGCTGCTACGATCAGGACTGCAAAGCTTCCAAGTACAAAGGGTCAAAGCCACAGGTCCCAGCTACAAGCTCCTGATATCCACTAATGACACACTGCAGGACAACTGAGTTTGGCCATTCAGGGTGGTTTCGGCGATGCCACATCTCTGCTTTGGAGAAAGCGACTCGATGATCTTCCATCGGCGAGCAAGGCTTATCTTTACGTGCATTTCTACACACAGCACTCATTTTAAATGAAGATGTGAGTTTGAATGGAGGCAAACTGAACCCCTGGGCTGGAAATGAAGTGATCAGAAGGGCAAACAAAGCAGAAAAGCACATGGAAAGAGAGCAGCACCGAGACACAGCTGGAGTACAACAGTGAGAAACCAAACCGCCTGAAATTAACGCCCCCATATGGAGTCCTGCAAGGAGGAGCAGTGATAAAATGCTCTTGCAATGCCAAGTGGACGCGGTCCTGAGCTCCGTGGGCACAGGACAGGGATCTCCAGGCCAGGAGCAGCGCCAGGGCTGTGCCTCTAGGGTATAAATACACACGGTGCTCCTGGGCTGCAGACCCGTGAGGGTGCAATTAGAGGCTGCTTTCCAAACGGAGATGTAAACAGCCAGGTTTCACCCTCCTCTCACCTCACAGATGTGTAAACGCATCTGGGGAAATGAATTCAGGAGAAGCTGATGGCAGAGCCTCCAGCACCTGCCTCCGCAGCCCTGCCTCTGCGTTCTGCCTTACAGCTGGGTTTTGGTTTGACCGCTTTTCTCTGGGTTTTCCCCTTCTGCTAAAACCAGCATCGTTCCAGGAACGAGGACAAACGCTGCCCAGCCCAGGGGCAAAGCAGGGTTTGCAACCAAACACCCCTCAATCCCCCAGTTTCGGTGAACAAATCTTTGTAATTTTTGGGTATCTGGAGCAGCGTCTTCTGCCCCACAGCCCAGGGCAAGGCTGGGGAGGGCACAAACAAGAGGAACGTGAGGCCCCGGAGCGGGGAAAGCTGCCCTGTGTGCAAGCCAACATTATGGTTTTGGAATGAAAATTGCAGCTTATTTGAACCCAGGGCGGCGGGGCACCACGGAGGGTTTCTGAGCAGCGTTTCCCTGCCCTGGGGTCGGCGGCCCCGCAGCGCCCAGCCTTGCATCAGCAGAGCGAGCGCAGCCGTCTGGCTCCGGTGTATTTTTGTACAGCCCCACAAGTGGCCATTTCAGGGCTCATTTACAGCCCCGTCCCAGGCAGGATGTTAAATATAACCTTCCCTCCCTGCACTGAGCTGGTGGCAGTAAACAAAGCCTCAGCCGGGGATGGGGAAGGAAGGCTGCAGCGAGTTTGGGGTCACCCGGATCACCCCAAGCTCTGCCCGTGCTGTGATGGGGAAACAGGGAGAGAATTTGCACCAGCGTTGCCCCAAATTGTGGCTCGGTGCCTGCAGAAGGAGGGATGGAGGCTGCAAAGCCTGCCTATGGGACTCCCAACCCACAGGGATGGGCAGAGCTGTGCTGAGCCCCACGGCGCTGATCTTTGTGCGAGTGAAGTGGGATCTCAGCGCACACGGCTCTCACACTGACGGAGCCCACGTGATGCTGCAGGTCCCAAAAGCAGCCCTGCTCCTCACCAAACCCCACTGCAGCCTTCCCGACTCCACATTTCAGTCGCCATCCCTGTAAGCACCACTGGGATTCATTTTGGCACTGCCTTTTACCCATAAAACAGAGCAAAGCTGTCACACGTTGGGGTTGGATAATTCTTATTCCTTCCTCGTTGCACCTCCACAGCCCCCAGGGAAGCCCAGCATCAACAGCAAGTCCAACAGCTTTGGCCCTCTGGCACCGTTCTCATTCTCTCCCCCAAATCCCTCTGGGAGCCGTCAGCCACCTCTTATCCCAACCTGTCTTTGGAGACCCCTTGGAACATTTTTGTTGGGCAGCAGGCTTTAGGATGAGGCCTCGAAGCAAGCTGAGGAGTAAGGCTGCTGTGCCTGGTTTCTGCTGCTCACTTTCTACCATTTAAACCAGCATTTTGGCTCATCCAAACCATTCTCACCTCGGCCAGGTGCACATCTCCTGCTGGATGCACCTCCTGGACTCTGCATTACGTGGATTTCAGCCTCCTTTCTCCCATGCATAGAGTCATAAAGGCTGGAAAAGGCCACTAAGATCCACCAGTCCAACCATCAACCCATCACTGCCACGCCATCAACTCAGCACCACTCACAACCCAAGCAGCAGCTCACAGGTTGCCTCCTTCCAGCAACAGGAACAGGAGGGCAACACAACAGGATGGAGACTGGAAGCTGAACGGCTCACGGCCCCGGGGATTTATTTCAAAAGAAAAGAGGAATTCATCTCTACTTCTATGGAGAACAGGGCAAAGACCAACTGGGGAGGATTACAGGAGTGGGAGAAACGGTGATGCAGACAGGATGGGTGGGGAGCTGCTGGGTTTTGAAACACGCAGAGCCTTTCCGAGCAGCTCTGCTATGAACACCCAGTGTCACTGCGCTGGAACTTCACAATAAACCAGAGAAACTGCGGATGCTTCAGCCAAGTCGCAGCAGAATAAATCACCCTGGCTTAGATGCATTTTAAGAGCCCCTGAGCAAACAGCAGAGCTCAATAAAAGGCCACTGTTGCCGTTGGCATCATTAATAAACAGCGGCCTTTGAAGCCAGCGGCCAAAGGTTGCCTCAGGGCTGTTTGTGCTGCAGCTTACGTGCACGTTTGAGCACCCAGAGGTGCCAGTAAATTCCTAACGCCTTTTATAAAGCCATGAAACCCAGGTCCTGATTTCATGCTGGGGAATCGTCCACACAGATACGACCCAAAGCAGCTGGGACCGACCGGGAAGTTCCTTCACCCCAGGTTTTGCCACTGCAGCCTGGAATCCCCTCACCTCCTCTGTTCCTTCCAGGCTCAATTCTGACTTGCAAGGCAGCCACCAGGAATTGGTATCTGTGCGTTGGCTCTTCAAAAACCTGCTCAGGGAGCTAAAACCAGCAAGTGCACATAGGAACAAAGTGTTTGTGGTCTGTGCAAAGGGATGCGTAGATTTTCTGGGTGAGTTTTAAGGGGTCCAGCTTCCCCCATAGCAGTGCTGTGGTGTTTTCAGGCAGAAAGCACCTGCACATTGTGGTAGCAACAAGGATTACTCAATTCACCGGTTCTAAATAGCTTGTAAACAAGCCTGGTTGGGCAAGAAAGAACACACCAAGACCCAGCATGGGGATGGCGTGCCTGGAAAGCAAGATGAAGGAAAAGTAGAGCCTTAAATTGAAAATCAAGGCCTTATAGGGGGCATGAAGGGCTAGCTGACGATGAGTGCTTTTCACACCATTAAAACATCTGCTCAGAAATGCTGCTGCAGCTGCGTGTCGTGCTGCACATGATTGCACCAGCAGAGATGGGGAAGCAGCAGAGTGCAGAGGAGGGCTGACAGCGATAGCAGCTGCTCTGCAGCCAGTTCAGGATCAGCCCCATCCACCCCACAGCCACCGCAGGCACGGAGGGGACAGGGAAGCTTGGGGCCACCAAACCAGAGCGTGAAGGGCAGCACCTGAAAGCAGAGTCACTCACTGAGCAGCAGGAATTGAGGAAAATGTGGTTGCTCAGGTTGGCCAGGCTGCGGTGTGTGAAAACCTCCATCCAGCCCCAAAATTCCTGCCAGGGGAGGAGCTGTGACTTCGCTCTGCAAACCTGCGCCCCGGTTGCTGTCACAGCCCTGCTGAACACACAGCGATGTGCTCTGGTGTCTGCAGCCCACTGCCTCCATCTCATTGCAGCACACAGTGCTTGAGCAAGGCTCTCCCTGCCAGTCCCACGCCAGCCATTATCTCTCCTCGTCTCTCTTAGTCATTCTCTCACTTGGTGCAAGCGACCTGAATTCCCACGTGAATGGTTTGACACCGTCAGGGCAAGCGAGCCACTAAAACACCCACCAACTTCCAGCTCATCAGGCCCTCGGATGGTTTTGCCTTCGTTAGGAGCAGCTGCAGACCAGGAGACACTCACCTGATGGCTGAAAAAAGCCTCAAATCAGCTGCAAACAAAAACTACAGCTGTTCAAACTCCCAGACCGCCGGCTCTGGGTCTGCTCTTCCCAGCCCAGGCTCACGCTAGAGGCTGGCATGCTCCTATCTATGCAGCATGTGAAGTCTGCGAGGCTCCTAACAGATGGCCGACAGCCCCTGGTAGCCACAAGAAGGGAAATACAGGGGAAACACCTTGTGGGGTCGGAATTATTGAGGACACGTTGGCTGCCTGCAACGCAAAGCCCTGCAGGGCTGCACCCTGAGCACCAGCAGCAGTCAGTGTGTGGGGTGGGAATCTTTGCTCAGCTCACCTGAAGAAGCCCTTGCAGCCCTCGCAGGTCATGGCGTTGAAGTGGAAGCCGGTGGCTCTGTCCCCACACACCCCACAGATTCGGGGCACGTTGCGATCAAACTCAGCGGCCGGGTCGGGGAGGGATGTGCTGGCAGCCATGGTGTCCATCTCTGGAGGGGCAGAGGAAAGCAGTGTTTGTGGCAGCTGTCACAGCTTTACAAGAAGCAAATCAGATGCAAATAAAGGTGTTGGTTTTGGTGGGTTTTTTTTGCTTGCATTCAGTGTGACAAGAAAAGCTTCTGTGTTCCTCTGGCTCTACGTCATGACACCATCACCAAGCAGGATCATAGCACATGTTTGTGGATCTGCCCGGTGAGGGCAGGACCGACCCCCACAGCACAACGTGCTCACGTTCATTTGCTGCACTTCAGCAATCAGACCCCAACAGCCCACTTCCAAACCCAGATCCTTTCTCCTCCACTCCTTCGCGCTTGGCTTCCAAAAAAACGAGCCTTGAAAGAAGCCAAATTCACCCAAAGCAGAGATGCAAAACCGCAGGGGAAGAGGTCACAGCCGGAGCAGAATTTCCCCCATGCAGACGGGAAGCAGCGCCAGCACTGCAGCAGCTCCCGTAAGTCAGACAAATCCCAAACACAAATCCAATGAGCATCGTTCCACAAATCCTCAAAGGGGCAGAAAGAAGGAAGGAAGGAAATGGGGCTCCCAGTGCAGAGCATGTGAAGCTGAAAGGAACGCCGCAACGGAGCTTGGCACCGGCTGCTTTCCTGGCTGCTTCTCTTCTCCTTTTCCCCATTTTTTTCTTTGCCTTTTCCCTTTCTTCCCCTTTCCTTTTTCCCTCCTTTCCTCCCCTCCCATTTCTTAAAACTATTTCTTTATTTTAAAGGCCATTCAATGCTTTCTCGAGAGGCACCACAAACAGCTGCTGCCTCTTTGGCTCCACGCCGCTTTCTTGAGCCTCTCAGCTGATGCTGGGGATTTCCTGCATAAAACACCATCAGACAACGAAATCTGGAACAAAAGCGAGTTAAAAAACCCCAAAGGAATCGAGAACTAAGAGCACAGCTCTTCAATTTAAGGCTCAGTAGGAGTGTACCCAACTGCTACGGCTTGATCCCAGGGCAGCCCAGGCTCCTCTCAGCCCCGTTGAGGTGCAGTGGTTCTGCACAGCTTGCACACACATGGGGGAATGGCCATGGGGCACCTGGAGCCCAAAGCTGCTCCGGGAGCTTTCAGTTCTTGGTTTCACATCCACCTTAATGGGAGCTCAGCACAAACAACCCTCTGAGAGCCTTTAGAGAAGAGTTCTAATCTGCTAAGCTTGGAGAGAGAGAGAGAAACAGGAGGAGGATCCTGCAGGTGGGGTTACCTGCATCGGGGAGGTACGCCATGCTTTGCTGGTCTAAGTCCCAGGAGCTGCACAGCTGAGACATGGAGACACCTGCAAGGAAGCACAGCGTGCAGTGAGACGGCCCAAGGGAGAGCACCCACCCCACAGCCCCCTCTGCACCCCACGGGGGCACAAAGAACTGCCCCACACGGCACAGCGCTGGGAGATGTCACAGCTCTGCATGGGGACACGTTGCTAAGGGAGCAGGGAATGCAGAGCAAGGGCACAGGGAGGAAAGGACACAGCGAGGGAAGCACGACGCGTGCCGTTCACCCCGGTGATGTTTCCCCATCATTCTCCTTCCCACCATTCTGCCCATCAGGCATCCAGCGCTGTGCGATGGCGCAAAGCAGAGCCAAATGGCTGCTATAAACGTGGGGCATCACAACAGCGGAGCACAACTCCTCAATGTCAATGGCATCGATGCCAATGATGAGAGCTGAGGATGGGGATTTTGCTCCCGCTTGGCATCACTTTGCTCTTTCAGCCTGCAGAAGGGGAAGCATCACAACGGCACCGGGCTGACACCAAACCGGGGCAGAGCCAAGAGGAGGCTTTAAGACGCTTTGCCTTCCTGAAGTTCTGCTGTCTTACAGCAGGGAGGGGGGTTTAAGTTTGTCCTCATCGCAGCACAAACTCAGAGCGCAAACTTGGGCACCACAAAACAGCGCAGCCTGCAAATATCCCCAGGCATCCCTGAATGCTTCCCCAGCGCTCAGTGCCGCTCCTCGCTCTGCCAGCCCTTCCCAGGGCCACACAACGTGGATGCTGACACCTCCAGGGTGGGGAAAAGAGGCGCTGATGGCACAAAATCACCATCACAGAGGTCCCCCACATCCCTGGCCAGCTCTCAGCTAAAGGAGAGCAGGCAGCAATGAGATCAGCAGCAACGCCAGGCATTTCCCCATGGGATGCAGCTCTAAGCTGCCATCTCTGACTTCTTGGAAAACGTTACTCAGCCCCATCATGGAAATGACGTCGGTGTGGGGTGGAGCGCATGGAGGAGTTTCCCTCCGCCCCCATGAAAGGTCGCTCATTCATCAAACGTGACATTTAGCCTTCGCCTCCTGGAAGGAGCAAAATCATTTGTTGTAAAAGCGCCGACTTCTTCCAAGCAGGCACCTGAAAGGTCAAACTCATTTTGCAGCTGGTTACAGCAAAACGACAGCAGGTTCTGTCCCAGCAGAGCCCAGGGCTCGGCTCCAAAACAGCTGCGCCGTGCTGAGCTGCAGGTTTCACAGAGTCACAGAATGGCTGGGTTGGGAGGGAGCTCCAGGATCATGGAGCTCTGACCCCCCTGTGCCATGCAGGGCCACCAACCTCCACATTTCAGGCTGCCCAGGGCCCCATCCAGCCTCCAACACCTCCAGGGATGGACGGGGCATCGCAGCCTCTCTGGGCAGCTGTTCAGCCCCTCACCGCTCTCACAGCACACAACTTCCCTGACATCCAACCTCCATCTGCCCTCCTTCAGCTTCATTTCCCCTCGTCCTGCTCTCATCTCCCTTTTCACAGAGCTGCCTCCCCTCCTGGCTGCAGGCTCCCTTCAGGCACTGCAGGCTGCACTCAGCTCACCCCCAGCCTTCTTTTCTCCATGCTGAACGAGCCCAGCTCCCTCAGCAGGGCAGGAGCCGTCACGTTTCCGATGCTGCTTTTTGCTGCTTTGTGCACAGTTCTGCAGCTTGAAGAGGGCTGCACTCGGCGGCTCTCCCCCCTGGGATGCAGCCAGGTGACACCAGGTGGAAGAAGCAGCGCACAGCTGAGCTCAGAAGACGTGGGAAAAGCTCAGCTGTGGAGACACGAGCAGGGAGAGGAGCACCAGGTGGCCAAGCGCCGCTGCCTCCCAGCTCCGCGCCGCTGCCTCCTACTAAGCATTGAGTTATTTGGGACAGGGCTGCAACAGATCCCTGTTATTTGGGACGGGGCTGGGATGGATCCCACAGATATGGGCAGGGAGGATGTGGCAAGGCTGACCGGAGGCTGCCCGCCCCACCGCTCCCTGTCTCACCCCTGGGCTGAGTCACAGCAGCACCGACGGCTCACCTGCGTGCAACCGACGCCATGGAAGCATCCTTCCACTGCACGGCCCTGTGCTGCTGCAGGTGCAATGTGAAGCCCAGCGGTGCTCAGAGGGAGCAGCAGGAAGGCTGAGAGGGGCTGGGGGGGGGCTGAAGGCATCTGCAGGGAGCGCAACGTCTGCACGAAGCGCTTCAGGAGGGGTTCGGTGCTCCTCAAATATAACCCAGCTGGAAGGAAGCCGTGTGAAGGCACAGGTCAGAGCTGGGACCTCCGCTGGGGGTGCTGGATTCACCTGTTCTACTGGGAAGCACACACAGCATCTGCTCCTTTTCCTCCTCCTTAAAAGCAAAGGACCCTCCTTTGGGCTCAGTGTCACCACAGTCACTTCTGAGCCCGGCCCCCCCCCCCCGTGACCCCTCTGACAGGCAGCGTTTTGCTGAAGTATTTTCTCATGCTTTGTCACTTTCCTTTTTCTCCTGCCAACTCGCCGTTGCAAAACCCACACTTGCAATTCCTCCAGACTTGGCAGAGGGGAAAAAGGCCCTGGAGAAGGACTGCTCCCACCGACAGCCTGAGTCATCTGATAGCACATTTCTGCATCAGCTGCGAAGTAAAGGAGCCAGAGCACAAACCTCACTGAGGGACACAGCTCAGCAGCCATGGCTTCGGCTGCCCCACGCTCAGTCACTGCACAGAGCCAGAAATACAAAAGCCCAGGATAGAAGAACCTTTGCAGGAACGGTCTGTGGCTTTGCATGCATGCGAAACGTGGCGTGCTGAAGGCAGCGGTCCTGAAGCTGGGGGAAAACAGGAGATTGCAAGGGTTGCATGGGAATGGGAGCCTATGGGCTGCATGTGGTGGGGTCGGACCCTTCACACCTTGCACTGAATGCATTTACACCTAAAAGACAGAGCAGGAATTCGTCCAGCCCAGGGTCCCAGGGTGAGGAACTTCCCTCTGTGCCAGGAAGGCTCCGACTTTGGGGGGAACAAAGACACTTTGGGAAGATCTGAGCCCTGCCCAGGCAGCAGAGGGGACATCTCAGCACAGAGGGTTTCAAGTCTGCAACGTTTGGAGACCGACATCCTTCAACAACTCCAAGATGCAGAAAATAAACCACAGCGATGCCACGAAAGCATTTGTCATGTTCTCAGCATCTTTGTTTTGCGCTGTTGGGTTCATCGCTTTGCCAAGGAAAACAAAAGCTTTCCCCGCTCAGCCTGGAAGGAGCAGGATGGCTTCTGAAACCTCCATAAATCCTCAGCCCAGCGCTGCTCTGAGTGCTGCTGAAGGCTTTGCTGAGCCTTGGAGAGACCCATTCACTCTCAGGGAGGCTTCGCTATTTTCCTGGCTCTCACGCTCAATTAACACCTCTGTGACACGTCAAAACAAATCGATGCTCCGTGAGCCTCTCCAGAGCCTCTGGCAATGCACTTGAATCCCAAGAATCTTTCCCAGTACAAATCAGCCTATTCAAAGCATCCAGTCGCAGCACGCAGGCAACTCCTTTCTCTATTAAAGAGGCAATTAAATCATTTCCTTCTGTAGCTCCAGGGAGCCCCGTGGCTTTGCTGCTTTCCACGAGATTTATTAGGCAGCTGACTGACAGCCTCCTGGGAAGAGCAGGCACAGCCTCCACTGCACACTTGGAGCTCAGCACCGCTCTGCGGATGCAGCCCCACGCAGTGGACGTGGATGGATGCTCTGTGATACCTCCTGCCCACAGGGACCAGCACCGGCCTTCCCAACTCATAGAACCATAGAATCACCAAGGTTGGAAAAGACCTCAGAGCTCATCCAGTCCAACCGTTCCCCCATTCCCCACAGCTCCCACTGAACCACGTCCCTCAACACAACATCCAGCCTTTCCTTCAACACCCCCAGGCTCGGTGACTCCACCACCTCCCTGGGCATCCATTGCAGTGCCTGACCACCCTTTCTGAACAGTAATACTTCCTCATGTCCAGCCTGAATCTCCCCT
>NW_024964270.1:0-542 GCF_019238085.1 Lagopus leucura
CCAAAGTGGGACCTAAAAGTGGGATCCCGAAAAGTGGGAGCCCAAAGTGGGACCTAAAAGTGGGATCCCGAAAAGTGGGAGCCCAAAGTGGGACCTAAAAGTGGGATCCCGAAAAGTGGGAGCCCAAAGTGGGACCTAAAAGTGGGAGCCCAAAGTGGGACCTAAAAGTGGGACCGAAAAGTGGGACCGAAAAGTGGGACCGAAAAGTGGGAGCCCAAAGTGGGACCTAAAGGTGGGAGCCCAAAAAGTGGGAGCCCAAAGTGGGAACCCAGAAAGAGGGACCCGAAAAGTGGGACCCCAAAGTGGGATCCCAAAGTGGGACCCCAAGGAAAGGGACCCCAAAAAGTGGGACCCAAAGTGGGAGCCTAAAAAGTGGGAGCCCAAAGTGGGACCTAAAAGTGGGATCCCGAAAAGTGGGAGCCCAAAGTGGGACCTAAAAGTGGGATCCCGAAAAGTGGGAGCCCAAAGTGGGACCTAAAAGTGGGATCCCGAAAAGTGGGAGCCCAAAGTGGGACCTAAAAGTGGGATCCCGAAAAGTGGGA
>NW_024964270.1:642-2652 GCF_019238085.1 Lagopus leucura
AAAAGTGGGAGCCCAAAGTGGGACCTAAAAGTGGGAGCCCAAAAAGTGGGAGCCCAAAGTGGGACCTAAAAGTGGGAGCCCAAAAAGTGGGAGCCCAAAGTGGGAACCCAGAAAGAGGGACCCGAAAAGTGGGAGCCCAAAAAGTGGGAGCCCAAGGAGAGGGACCCCAAAGAGAGGAACCCCAAAAAGTGGGACCCCAAAGTGGGACCCCAAAGAGGGATCCCAGAAAGAGGGACCCCAAAGTGGGACCCAAAGTGGGACCCCAAATTGGGACTCCAAAAAGAGGGACCCCAAAGTGGGACCCCAAGGAGAGGGACCCCAAAGTGAGACCCTAAAATGGGACCTAAAAGTGGGACCCCAAAGTGGGAGCCCAAAGTGGGACCTAAAAGTGGGACCCCCAAAAGTGGGAGCCCAAAATGGGACCCCAAAAAGTGGGACCCCAAAAAGTGGGACCCCAAAGCGGGAACCCAGAAAGAGGGACTCGAAAAAGTGGGACCTCAAAGAGAGGGACCCCAAAAGTGGGAACCCAAAGTGGGATCTCAGAAAGTGGGACCCAAAAAGTGGGAGCCCAAAGTGGGAGCCCAAAGAGGGACCCCATAACAATGTGACCCCACAACTGTGACCCCACAACAATGGGACCCCATAACAATGGGACCCCAAAACTGTGACCCCATAACAATGGGACCCCACAACAATGGGACCCCAAAAGAAAGGGATCTCAAAGCAATGGGACCCCAAAACTGTGACCCCATAACAATGGGACCCCGAAACAATGGGACCCCAAAGCTGTGACCCCATAACAATGGGACCCCATAACAATGGGACCCCACAACAATGGGACCCCATAACAATGGGACCCCATAACAATGGGACCCCAAAACTGTGACCCCATAACAATGGGACCCCAAATGAATGGGACCCCATAACAATGGGACCCCACAACAATGGGACCCCATAACAATGGGACCCCATAACAATGGGACCCCAAAACTGTGACCCCATAACAATGGGACCCCATAACAATGGGACTCCACAACTGTGACCCCACAACAATGGGACCCCATAACAATGGGACCCCACAACTGTGACCCCACAACAATGGGACCCCAAAAGAACGGGATCTCAAAGCAATGGGACCCCAAAACTGTGACCCCATAACAATGGGACCCCAAAGCAATGGGACCTCAAAGCTGTGACCCCACAACAATGGGACCCCAGAATTGTGACCCCATAACAATGGGACCCCGAAACAATGGGACCCCAAAACAATGGGACCCCAAAACCGTGACCACACAACAATGGGACCCCATAACAATGGGACCCCAAAACCGTGACCCCATAACAACTGTGACCCCACAACAATGGGACCCCATAACAATGGGACCCAAATGAATGGGACCCCAAAACAATGGGACCCCACAACAATGGGACCCCATAACAATGGGACCCCGAAACAATGGGACCCCGTAACAATGGGACCCCATAGCATTGGGACCCCAAAACTGTGACCCCACATCAATAGCCCCATAACAATGGGACCCCAAAGCTGTGACCCCATAACGATGGGACCCCACAACAATGGGACCCCAAAGCAATGGGACCCCACAACAATGGGACCCCAAAGCTGTGACCCCATAACAATGGGACCCCATAACAATGGGACCCCAAAGCAATGGGACCCCATAACAATGGGACCCCACAACTGTGACCCCATAACAATGGGACCCCATAACAATGGCACCCAAATGAATGGGACCCCAAAACAATGGGACCCCACAACAATGGGACCCCATAACAATGGGACCCCATAACAATGGGACCCCACAACAATGGGACCCCATAACAATGGGACCCCGAAACAATGGGACCCCGTAACAATGGGACCCCATAACAATGGGACCCCGAAACAATGGGACCCCATAGCATTGGGACCCCAAAACTGTGACCCCACATCAATAGGGGACCCCATAACAATGGGACCCCAAAGCTGTGACCCCATAACGATGGGAC